>NC_091206.1:3324670-3394779 GCF_040958095.1 Procambarus clarkii | reverse complement strand
GCCTAATTCGATGATATTTTGTTTAAATCACATAAAGGAAAAGGAGATAATAAACGTCAAAATATTGCTATATACGATGATTTTTCGTACGAAACAAAATGCAAAAAAACTTGCTTAAAATGCAATATTATGCGAAATTCTGAGATTTGAAGGCCAACTCACATATCGTGATACTACATGAAATAGTATCGAAATATTGGTAAAAATGAATATATTTACGTAATATCAAACTACATGAAAAACGTGAAAAAAGTCACAATTTTACCATATTTGAGGATTTTAACTTCAAATCATAGAGCGAGGTTTCGTATTATTTAGATCCAAGAAAAGACATATGACAATGTTTTTTCCAATACAAATGATAAAAACAAATGGAATTAACTAAAATGTTCCTGATTTTCCGTTTATATTACCGATGGAAGATGTACACGTAAAACCGTTCTAATCCGGCTGAAACGTCGATATATGCAATAAAAACCGAACTCTCCCCTTTTACAATTATCTTACTCAGTATTTTAACGAGAAACAAATAGATGATTGAAAATGAAGTATTTAAGGTTATTATCTAATCAATTATGTGTTGCATCATTTTTATCGTATATTTAATGAATTAATAACAATAAACTGAAAATTCACAAAAACGTGAAAAAACGGCAAAATATTGCCTAATTCGATGATATTTTGTTTAAATCACTTAAAGGAAAAGGAGATAATAAACGTCAAAATATTGCTAAATTCGATAATTTTTCGTACGAAACAAAATGCAAAAAACTTGCTTAAAATGCAATATTATGCGAAATTCTGAGATTTGAAGGCCAACTGACATATCGTGAAACTACATGAAATAGTATCGAAATATTGGTAAAAATGAATATATTTACGTAATATCAAACTACATGAAAAACGTGAAAAAAGTCACTATTTTACCATATTTGAGGATTTTAACTTTAAATCATAAAGCGAGGTTTCGTATTATTTACATCCAAGAAAAGACATATGACAATGTTGTTTCCAATACAAATGATAAAAACCAATGTGTTTTCATTAGAATTAACTAAAAAGTTCCTGATTTTCCATTTATATTACCGATGGAAGATGTACACGTAAAACTGCTCTAATCCGGCTGAAAACGTCGATATATGCAATAAAAACCGAACTTCTCCCCTTTTCAATATCTTACTCAGTATTTTAACGAGAAACAAATAGATGATTGAAAATGAAGTATTTAGGTTATTATCTAATCAATTATGTGTTTGCATCATTTTTATCGTATATTTAATGAATTAATAACAATAAACTGAAAATTCACAAAAACGTGAAAAAACGGCAAAATATTGCCTAATTCGATGATATTTTGTTTAAATCACTTAAAGGAAAAGGAGATAATAAACGTCAAAATATTGCTAAATTCGATGATTTTTCGTACAAAACAAAATGCAAAAAAACTTGCTTAAAATGCAATATTATGCGAAATTCTGAGATTTGAAGGCCAACTGACATATCGTGATAAAACATGAAATAGTATCGAAATATTGGTAAAAATGAATATATTTGCGTAATATCAAACTACATGAAAAACGTGAAAAAAGTCACTATTTTACCATATTTGAGGATTTTAACTTCAAATCATACAGCGAGGTTTCGTATTATTTAGATCCAAGAAAAGACATATGACAATGTTGTTTCCAATACAAATGATAAAAACCAATGGGTTTTCATAAGAATTAACTAAAATGTTCCTGATTTTCCGTTTATATTACCGATGGAAGATATACACGTAAAACCGCTCTAATCCGGCTGAAACGTCGATATATGCAATAAAAACCGAACTTCTCCCCTTTTCAATATCTTAGTCAGTATTTTAACGAGAAACAAATAGATGATTGAAAATGAAGTATTTAAGGTTATTATCTAATCAATTATGTGTTTGCATCATTTTTATCGTATATTTAATGAATTAATAACAATAAACTGAAAATTCACAAAAACGTGGAAAAACGGAAAAATATTGCCTAATTCGATGATATTTTGTTTAAATCACATAAAGGAAAAGGAGATAATAAACGTCAAAATATTGCTATATACGATGATTTTTCGTACGAAACAAAATGCAAAAAAACTTGCTTAAAATGCAATATTATGCGAAATTCTGAGATTTGAAGGCCAACTCACATATCGTGATACTACATGAAATAGTATCGAAATATTGGTAAAAATGAATATATTTACGTAATATCAAACTACATGAAAAACGTGAAAAAAGTCACTATTTTACCATATTTGAGGATTTTAACTTTAAATCATAAAGCGAGGTTTCGTATTATTTACATCCAAGAAAAGACATATGACAATGTTGTTTCCAATACAAATGATAAAAACCAATGTGTTTTCATTAGAATTAACTAAAATGTTCCTGATTTTCCATTTATATTACCGATGGAAGATGTACACGTAAAACTGCTCTTATCCGGCTGAAACGTCGATATATGCAATAAAAACCGAACTTCTCCCCTTTTCAATATCTTACTCAGTATTTTAACGAGAAACAAATAGATGATTGAAAATGAAGTATTTAGGTTATTATCTAATCAATTATGTGTTTGCATCATTTTTATCGTATATTTAATGAATTAATAACAATAAACTGAAAATTCACAAAAACGTGAAAAAACGGCAAAATATTGCCTAATTCGATGATATTTTGTTTAAATTTCTTAAAGGAAAAGGAGATAATAAACGTCAAAATATTGCTAAATTCGATGATTTTTCGTACGAAACAAAATGCAAAAAAACTTGCTTAAAATGCAATATTATGCGAAATTCTGAGATTTGAAGGCCAACTGACATATCGTGATAAAACATGAAATAGTATCGAAATATTGGTAAAAATGAATATATTTACGTACTATCAAACTACATGAAAAACGTGAAAAAAGTCACTATTTTACCATATTTGAGGATTTTAACTTCAAATCATAGAGCGAGGTTTCGTATTATTTAGATCCAAGAAAAGACGTATGACAATGTTGTTTCCAATACAAATGATAAAAAACAAATGGAATTAACTAAAATGTTCCTTATTTTCCGTTTATATTTCCGATGGAAGATGTACACGTAAAACCGTTCTAATCCGGCTGAAACGTCGATATATGCAATAAAACCGAACTTCTCCCCTTTTCAATATCTTACTCAGTATTTTAACGAGAAACAAATAGATGATTGAAAATGAAGTATTTAAGGTTATTATCTAATCAATTATGTGTTTGCATCATTTTTATCGTATATTTAATGAATTAATAACAATAAACTGAAAATTCACAGAAACGTGAAAAAACGGCAAAATATTGCCTAATTCGATGATATTTTGTTAAAATCACATAGAGCAAAAGGAGATAATAAACGTCAAAATATTGCTAAATTCGATGATTTTTCGTACGAAACAAAATGCAAAAAAACTTGCTTAAAATGCAATATTATGCGAAATTCTGAGATTTGAAGGCCAACTGACATATCGTGATACTACATGAAATAGTATCGAAATATTGGTAAAAATGAATATATTTACGTAATATCAAACTATATGAAAAACGTGAAAAAAGTCACTATTTTACCATATTTGAGGATTTTAACTTTAAATCATACAGCGAGGTTTCGTATTATTTAGATCCAAGAAAAGACATATGACAATGTTGTTTCCAATACAAATGATAAAAACCAATGTGTTTTCATTAGAATTAACTAAAAAGTTCCTGATTTTCCATTTATATTACCGATGGAAGATGTACACGTAAAACTGCTCTAATCCGGCTGAAACGTCGATATATGCAATAAAAACCGAACTTCTCCCCTTTTCAATATCTTACTCAGTATTTTAACGAGAAACAAATAGATGATTGAAAATGAAGTATTTAGGTTATTATCTAATCAATTATGTGTTTGCATCATTTTTATCGTATATTTAATGAATTAATAACAATAAACTGAAAATTCACAAAAACGTGAAAAAACGGCAAAATATTGCCTAATTCGATGATATTTTGTTTAAATCACTTAAAGGAAAA
Source organism: Procambarus clarkii (assembly GCF_040958095.1). Lineage (NCBI taxonomy): Eukaryota > Metazoa > Arthropoda > Malacostraca > Decapoda > Cambaridae > Procambarus > Procambarus clarkii. Next base: position 3,390,718 of record NC_091206.1, on the reverse strand, counting down.
GGAGATAATAAACGTCAAAATATTGCTAAATTCGATGATTTTTCGTACAAAACAAAATGCAAAAAAACTTGCTTAAAATGCAATATTATGCGAAATTCTGAGATTTGAAGGCCAACTGACATATCGTGATAAAACATGAAATAGTATCGAAATATTGGTAAAAATGAATATATTTGCGTAATATCAAACTACATGAAAAACGTGAAAAAAGTCACTATTTTACCATATTTGAGGATTTTAACTTCAAATCATACAGCGAGGTTTCGTATTATTTAGATCCAAGAAAAGACATATGACAATGTTGTTTCCAATACAAATGATAAAAACCAATGGGTTTTCATAAGAATTAACTAAAATGTTCCTGATTTTCCGTTTATATTACCGATGGAAGATATGCACGTAAAACCGCTCTAATCCGGCTGAAACGTCGATATATGCAATAAAAACCGAACTTCTCCCCTTTTCAATATCTTAGTCAGTATTTTAACGAGAAACAAATAGATGATTGAAAATGAAGTATTTAAGGTTATTATCTAATCAATTATGTGTTTGCATCATTTTTATCGTATATTTAATGAATTAATAACAATAAACTGAAAATTCACAAAAACGTGGAAAAACGGAAAAATATTGCCTAATTCGATGATATTTTGTTTAAATCACATAAAGGAAAAGGAGATAATAAACGTCAAAATATTGCTATATACGATGATTTTTCGTACGAAACAAAATGCAAAAAAACTTGCTTAAAATGCAATATTATGCGAAATTCTGAGATTTGAAGGCCAACTCACATATCGTGATACTACATGAAATAGTATCGAAATATTGGTAAAAATGAATATATTTACGTAATATCAAACTACATGAAAAACGTGAAAAAAGTCACAATTTTACCATATTTGAGGATTTTAACTTCAAATCATAGAGCGAGGTTTCGTATTATTTAGATCCAAGAAAAGACATATGACAATGTTGTTTCCAATACAAATGATAAAAACAAATGGAATTAACTAAAATGTTCCTGATTTTCCGTTTATATTACCGATGGAAGATGTACACGTAAAACCGTTCTAATCCGGCTGAAACGTCGATATATGCAATAAAAACCGAACTTCTCCCCTTTTCAATATCTTACTCAGTATTTTAACGAGAAACAAATAGATGATTGAAAATGAAGTATTTAAGGTTATTATCTAATCAATTATGTGTTTGCATCATTTTTATCGTATATTTAATGAATTAATAACAATAAACTGAAAATTCACAAAAACGTGAAAAAAACGGCAAAATATTGCCTAATTCGATGATATTTTGTTTAAATCACTTAAAGGAAAAGGAGATAATAAACGTCAAAATATTGCTAAATTCGATAATTTTTCGTACGAAACAAAATGCAAAAAAACTTGCTTAAAATGCAATATTATGCGAAATTCTGAGATTTGAAGGCCAACTGACATATCGTGAAACTACATGAAATAGTATCGAAATATTGGTAAAAATGAATATATTTACGTAATATCAAACTACATGAAAAACGTGAAAAAAGTCACTATTTTACCATATTTGAGGATTTTAACTTTAAATCATAAAGCGAGGTTTCGTATTATTTACATCCAAGAAAAGACATATGACAATGTTGTTTCCAATACAAATGATAAAAACCAATGTGTTTTCATTAGAATTAACTAAAAAGTTCCTGATTTTCCATTTATATTACCGATGGAAGATGTACACGTAAAACTGCTCTAATCCGGCTGAAACGTCGATATATGCAATAAAAACCGAACTTCTCCCCTTTTCAATATCTTACTCAGTATTTTAACGAGAAACAAATAGATGATTGAAAATGAAGTATTTAGGTTATTATCTAATCAATTATGTGTTTGCATCATTTTTATCGTATATTTAATGAATTAATAACAATAAACTGAAAATTCACAAAAACGTGAAAAAACGGCAAAATATTGCCTAATTCGATGATATTTTGTTTAAATCACTTAAAGGAAAAGGAGATAATAAACGTCAAAATATTGCTAAATTCGATGATTTTTCGTACAAAACAAAATGCAAAAAAACTTGCTTAAAATGCAATATTATGCGAAATTCTGAGATTTGAAGGCCAACTGACATATCGTGATAAAACATGAAATAGTATCGAAATATTGGTAAAAATGAATATATTTGCGTAATATCAAACTACATGAAAAACGTGAAAAAAGGCACTATTTTACCATATTTGAGGATTTTAACTTCAAATCATACAGCGAGGTTTCGTATTATTTAGATCCAAGAAAAGACATATGACAATGTTGTTTCCAATACAAATGATAAAAACCAATGGGTTTTCATAAGAATTAACTAAAATGTTCCTGATTTTCCGTTTATATTACCGATGGAAGATATACACGTAAAACCGCTCTAATCCGGCTGAAACGTCGATATATGCAATAAAAACCGAACTTCTCCCCTTTTCAATATCTTAGTCAGTATTTTAACGAGAAACAAATAGATGATTGAAAATGAAGTATTTAAGGTTATTATCTAATCAATTATGTGTTTGCATCATTTTTATCGTATATTTAATGAATTAATAACAATAAACTGAAAATTCACAAAAACGTGGAAAAACGGCAAAATATTGCCTAATTCGATGATATTTTGTTTAAATCACATAAAGGAAAAGGAGATAATAAACGTCAAAATATTGCTATATACGATGATTTTTCGTACGAAACAAAATGCAAAAAAACTTGCTTAAAATGCAATATTATGCGAAATTCTGAGATTTGAAGGCCAACTGACATATCGTGATAAAATATGAAATAGTATCGAAATATTGGTAAAAATGAATATATTTACGTAATATCAAACTACATGAAAAACGTGAAAAAAGTCACTATTTTACCATATTTGAGGATTTTAACTTCAAATCATAGAGCGAGGTTTCGTATTATTTAGATCCAAGAAAAGACATATGACAATGTTGTTTCCAATACAAATGATAAAAACAAATGGAATTAACTAAAATGTTCCTTATTTTCCGTTTATATTTCCGATGGAAGATGTACACGTAAAACCGTTCTAATCCGGCTGAAACGTCGATATATGCAATAAAAACCGAACTTCTCCCCTTTTCAATATCTTACTCAGTATTTTAACGAGAAACAAATAGATGATTGAAAATGAAGTATTTAGGTTATTATCTAATCAATTATGTGTTTGCATCATTTTTATCGTATATTTAATGAATTAATAACAATAAACTGAAAATTCACAAAAACGTGAAAAAACGGCAAAATATTGCCTAATTCGATGATATTTTGTTTAAATCACTTAAAGGAAAAGGAGATAATAAACGTCAAAATATTGCTAAATTCGATGATTTTTCGTACGAAACAAAATGCAAAAAAACTTGCTTAAAATGCAATATTATGCGAAATTCTGAGATTTGAAGGCCAACTGACATATCGTGATACTACATGAAATAGTATCGAAATATTGGTAAAAATGAATATATTTACGTAATATCAAACTACATGAAAAACGTGAAAAAGTCACTATTTTACCATATTTGAGGATTTTAACTTTAAATCATAAAGCGAGGTTTCGTATTATTTACATCCAAGAAAAGACATATGACAATGTTGTTTCCAATACAAATGATAAAAACCAATGTGTTTTCATTAGAATTAACTAAAAAGTTCCTGATTTTCCATTTATATTACCGATGGAAGATGTACACGTAAAACTGCTCTAATCCGGCTGAAACGTCGATATATGCAATAAAAACCGAACTTCTCCCCTTTTCAATATCTTACTCAGTATTTTAACGAGAAACAAATAGATGATTGAAAATGAAGTATTTAGGTTATTATCTAATCAATTATGTGTTTGCATCATTTTTATCGTATATTTAATGAATTAATAACAATAAACTGAAAATTCACAAAAACGTGAAAAAACGGCAAAATATTGCCTAATTCGATGATATTTTGTTTAAATCACTTAAAGGAAAAGGAGATAATAAACGTCAAAATATTGCTAAATTCGATGATTTTTCGTACAAAACAAAATGCAAAAAAACTTGCTTAAAATGCAATATTATGCGAAATTCTGAGATTTGAAGGCCAACTGACATATCGTGATAAAACATGAAATAGTATCGAAATATTGGTAAAAATGAATATATTTGCGTAATATCAAACTACATGAAAAACGTGAAAAAAGTCACTATTTTACCATATTTGAGGATTTTAACTTCAAATCATACAGCGAGGTTTCGTATTATTTAGATCCAAGAAAAGACATATGACAATGTTGTTTCCAATACAAATGATAAAAACCAATGGGTTTTCATAAGAATTAACTAAAATGTTCCGTTTATATTACCGTTTATATTACCGATGGAAGATATACACGTAAAACCGCTCTAATCCGGCTGAAACGTCGATATATGCAATAAAAACCGAACTTCTCCCCTTTTCAATATCTTAGTCAGTATTTTAACGAGAAACAAATAGATGATTGAAAATGAAGTATTTAAGGTTATTATCTAATCAATTATGTGTTTGCATCATTTTTATCGTATATTTAATGAATTAATAACAATAAACTGAAAATTCACAAAAACGTGGAAAAACGGAAAAATATTGCCTAATTCGATGATATTTTGTTTAAATCACATAAAGGAAAAGGAGATAATAAACGTCAAAATATTGCTATATACGATGATTTTTCGTACGAAACAAAATGCAAAAAAACTTGCTTAAAATGCAATATTATGCGAAATTCTGAGATTTGAAGGCCAACTCACATATCGTGATACTACATGAAATAGTATCGAAATATTGGTAAAAATGAATATATTTACGTAATATCAAACTACATGAAAAACGTGAAAAAAGTCACAATTTTACCATATTTGAGGATTTTAACTTCAAATCATAGAGCGAGGTTTCGTATTATTTAGATCCAAGAAAAGACATATGACAATGTTGTTTCCAATACAAATGATAAAAACAAATGGAATTAACTAAAATGTTCCTGATTTTCCGTTTATATTACCGATGGAAGATGTACACGTAAAACCGTTCTAATCCGGCTGAAACGTCGATATATGCAATAAAAACCGAACTTCTCCCCTTTTCAATATCTTACTCAGTATTTTAACGAGAAACAAATAGATGATTGAAAATGAAGTATTTAAGGTTATTATCTAATCAATTATGTGTTTGCATCATTTTTATCGTATATTTAATGAATTAATAACAATAAACTGAAAATTCACAAAAACGTGAAAAAACGGAAAAATATTGCCTAATTCGATGATATTTTGTTTAAATCACTTAAAGGAAAAGGAGATAATAAACGTCAAAATATTGCTAAATTCGATAATTTTTCGTACGAAACAAAATGCAAAAAAACTTGCTTAAATGCAATATTATGCGAAATTCTGAGATTTGAAGGCCAACTGACATATCGTGATAAAATATGAAATAGTATCGAAATATTGGTAAAAATGAATATATTTACGTAATATCAAACTACATGAAAAACGTGAAAAAAGTCACTATTTTACCATATTTGAGGATTTTAACTTCAAATCATACAGCGAGGTTTCGTATTATTTAGATCCAAGAAAAGACATATGACAATGTTGTTTCCAATACAAATGATAAAAACCAATGGGTTTTCATAAGAATTAACTAAAATGTTCCTGATTTTCCGTTTATATTACCGATGGAAGATATACACGTAAAACCGCTCTAATCCGGCTGAAACGTCGATATATGCAATAAAAACCGAACTTCTCCCCTTTTCAATATCTTAGTCAGTATTTTAACGAGAAACAAATAGATGATTGAAAATGAAGTATTTAAGGTTATTATCTAATCAATTATGTGTTTGCATCATTTTTATCGTATATTTAATGAATTAATAACAATAAACTGAAAATTCACAAAAACGTGGAAAAACGGCAAAATATTGCCTAATTCGATGATATTTTGTTTAAATCACATAAAGGAAAAGGAGATAATAAACGTCAAAATATTGCTATATACGATGATTTTTCGTACGAAACAAAATGCAAAAAAACTTGCTTAAAATGCAATATTATGCGAAATTCTGAGATTTGAAGGCCAACTGACATATCGTGATAAAATATGAAATAGTATCGAAATATTGGTAAAAATGAATATATTTACGTAATATCAAACTACATGAAAAACGTGAAAAAAGTCACTATTTTACCATATTTGAGGATTTTAACTTCAAATCATAGAGCGAGGTTTCGTATTATTTAGATCCAAGAAAAGACATATGACAATGTTGTTTCCAATACAAATGATAAAAACAAATGGAATTAACTAAAATGTTCCTTATTTTCCGTTTATATTTCCGATGGAAGATGTACACGTAAAACCGTTCTAATCCGGCTGAAACGTCGATATATGCAATAAAAACCGAACTTCTCCCCTTTTCAATATCTTACTCAGTATTTTAACGAGAAACAAATAGATGATTGAAAATGAAGTATTTAAGGTTATTATCTAATCAATTATGTGTTTGCATCATTTTTATCGTATATTTAATGAATTAATAACAATAAACTGAAAATTCACAAAAACGTGGAAAAACGGCAAAATATTGCCTAATTCGATGATATTTTGTTTAAATCACATAAAGGAAAAGGAGATAATAAACGTCAAAATATTGCTATATACGATGATTTTTCGTACGAAACAAAATGCAAAAAAACTTGCTTAAAATGCAATATTATGCGAAATTCTGAGATTTGAAGGCCAACTGACATATCGTGATACTACATGAAATAGTATCGAAATATTGGTAAAAATGAATATATTTACGTAATATCAAACTACAAGAAAAACGTGAAAAAAGTCACTATTTTACCATATTTGAGGATTTTAACTTTAAATCATACAGCGAGGTTTCGTATTATTTAGATCCAAGAAAAGACATATGACAATGTTGTTTCCAATACAAATGATAAAAACCAATGGGTTTTCATAAGAATTAACTAAAATGTTCCTGATTTTCCGTTTATATTACCGATGGAAGATGTTCACGTAAAACTGCTCTAATCCGGCTGAAACGTCGATATATGCAATAAAAACCGAACTTCTCCCCTTTTCAATATCTTACTCAGTATTTTAACGAGAAACAAATAGATGATTGAAAATGAAGTATTTAAGGTTATTATCTAATCAATTATGTGTTTGCATCATTTTTATCGTATATTTAATGAATTAATAACAATAAACTGAAAATACACAAAAACGTGAAAAAACGGCAAAATATTGCCTAATTCGATGATATTTTGTTTAAATCACTTAAAGGAAAAGGAGATAATAAACGTCAAAATATTGCTAAATTCGATGATTTTTCGTACGAAACAAAATGCAAAAAAACTTGCTTAAAATGCAATATTATGCGAAATTCTGAGATTTGAAGGCCAACTGACATATCGTGATACTACATGAAATAGTATCGAAATATTGGTAAAAATGAATATATTTACGTAATATCAAACTACATGAAAAACGTGAAAAAAGTCACTATTTTACCATATTTGAGGATTTTAACTTTAAATCATAAAGCGAGGTTTCGTATTATTTAGATCCAAGAAAAGACATATGACAATGTTGTTTCCAATACAAATGATAAAAACCAATGTGTTTTCATTAGAATTAACTAAAATGTTCCTGATTTTCCATTTATATTACCGATGGAAGATGTACACGTAAAACTGCTCTAATCCGGCTGAAACGTCGATATATGCAATAAAAACCGAACTTCTCCCCTTTTCAATATCTTACTCAGTATTTTAACGAGAAACAAATAGATGATTGAAAATGAAGTATTTAGGTTATTATCTAATCAATTATGTGTTTGCATCATTTTTATCGTATATTTAATGAATTAATAACAATAAACTGAAAATTCACAAAAACGTGAAAAAACGGCAAAATATTGCCTAATTCGATGATATTTTGTTTAAATCACTTAAAGGAAAAGGAGATAATAAACGTCAAAATATTGCTAAATTCGATGATTTTTCGTACGAAACAAAATGCAAAAAAACTTGCTTAAAATGCAATATTATGCGAAATTCTGAGATTTGAAGGCCAACTGACATATCGTGATAAAACATGAAATAGTATCGAAATATTGGTAAAAATGAATATATTTGCGTAATATCAAACTACATGAAAAACGTGAAAAAAGTCACTATTTTACCATATATGAGGATTTTAACTTCAAATCATACAGCGAGGTTTCGTATTATTTAGATCCAAGAAAAGACATATGACAATGTTGTTTCCAATACAAATGATAAAAACCAATGGGTTTTCATAAGAATTAACTAAAATGTTCCTGATTTTCCGTTTATATTACCGATGGAAGATATACACGTAAAACCGCTCTAATCCGGCTGAAACGTCGATATATGCAATAAAAACCGAACTTCTCCCCTTTTCAATATCTTAGTCAGTATTTTAACGAGAAACAAATAGATGATTGAAAATGAAGTATTTAAGGTTATTATCTAATCAATTATGTGTTTGCATCATTTTTATCGTATATTTAATGAATTAATAACAATAAACTGAAAATTCACAAAAACGTGGAAAAACGGCAAAATATTGCCTAATTCGATGATATTTTGTTTAAATCACATAAAGGAAAAGGAGATAATAAACGTCAAAATATTGCTATATACGATGATTTTTCGTACGAAACAAAATGCAAAAAAACTTGCTTAAAATGCAATATTATGCGAAATTCTGAGATTTGAAGGCCAACTCACATATCGTGATACTACATGAAATAGTATCGAAATATTGGTAAAAATGAATATATTTACGTAATATCAAACTACATGAAAAACGTGAAAAAAGTCACAATTTTACCATATTTGAGGATTTTAACTTCAAATCATACAGCGAGGTTTCGTATTATTTAGATCCAAGAAAAGACATATGACAATGTTGTTTCCAATACAAATGATAAAAACAAATGGAATTAACTAAAATGTTCCTGATTTTCCGTTTATATTACCGATGGAAGATGTACACGTAAAACCGTTCTAATCCGGCTGAAACGTCGATATATGCAATAAAAACCGAACTTCTCCCCTTTTCAATATCTTACTCAGTATTTTAACGAGAAACAAATAGATGATTGAAAATGAAGTATTTAAGGTTATTATCTAATCAATTATGTGTTTGCATCATTTTTATCGTATATTTAATGAATTAATAACAATAAACTGAAAATTCACAAAAACGTGGAAACACGGCAAAATATTGCCTAATTCGATGATATTTTGTTAAAATCACATAAAGGAAAAGGAGATAATAAACGTCAAAATATTGCTAAATTCGATGATTTTTCGTACGAAACAAAATGAAAAAAAAACTTGCTTAAAATGCAAAATTATGCGAAATTCAGAGATTTGAAGGCCAACTGACATATCGTGATACTACATGAAATAGTATCGAAATATTGGTAAAAATGAATATATTTACGTAATATCAAACTACATGAAAAACGTGAAAAAAGTCACTAATTTACCATATTTGAGGATTTTAACTTTAAATCATAAAGCGAGGTTTCGTATTATTGAGATCCAAGAAAAGACATATGACAATGTTGTTTCCAATACAAATGATAAAAACCAATGTGTTTTCATTAGAATTAACTAAAATGTTCCTGATTTTCCGTTTATATTACCGATGGAAGATGTACACGTAAAACTGCTCTAATCCGGCTGAAACGTCGATATATGCAATAAAAACCGAACTTCTCCCCTTTTCAATATCTTACTCAGTATTTTAACGAGAAACAAATAGATGATTGAAAATGAAGTATTTAAGGTTATTATCTAATCAATTATGTGTTTGCATCATTTTTATCGTATATTTAATGAATTAATAACAATAAACTGAAAATTCACAAAAACGTGAAAAAACGGCAAAATATTGCCTAATTCGATTATATTTTGTTTAAATCACTTAAAGGAAAAGGAGATAATAAACGTCAAAATATTGCTAAATTCGATGATTTTTCGTACGAAACAAAATGCAAAAAAACTTGCTTAAAATGCAATATTATGCGAAATTCTGAGATTTCAAGGCCAACTGACATATCGTGATAAAACATGAAATAGTATCGAAATATTGGTAAAAATGAATATATTTACGTAATATCAAAATACATGAAAAACGTGAAAAAAGTCACTATTTTACCATATTTGAGGATTTTAACTTCAAATCATACAGCGAGGTTTCGTATTATTTAGATCCAAGAAAAGACATATGACAATGTTGTTTCCAATACAAATGATAAAAACCAATGGGTTTTCATAAGAATTAACTAAAATGTTCCTTATTTTCCGTTTATATTTCCGATGGAAGATGTACACGTAAAACCGTTCTAATCCGGCTGAAACGTCGATATATGCAATAAAAACCGAACTTCTCCCCTTTTCAATATCTTACTCAGTATTATAACGAGAAACAAATAGATGATTGAAAATGAAGTATTTAAGGTTATTATCTAATCAATTATGTGTTTGCATCATTTTTATCGTATATTTAATGAATTAATAACAATAAACTGAAAATTCACAAAAACGTGGAAAAACGGCAAAATATTGCCTGATTCGATGATATTTTGTTTAAATCACATAAAGGAAAAGGAGATAATAAACGTCAAAATATTGCTATATACGATGATTTTTCGTACGAAACAAAATGCAAAAAAACTTGCTTAAAATGCAATATTATGCGAAATTCTGAGATTTGAAGGCCAACTCACATATCGTGATACTACATGAAATAGTATCGAAATATTGGGAAAAATGAATATATTTACGTAATATCAAACTACATGAAAAACGTGAAAAAAGTCACAATTTTACCATATTTGAGAATTTTAACTTCAAATCATAGAGCGAGGTTTCGTATTATTTAGATCCAAGAAAAGACATATGACAATGTTGTTTCCAATACAAATGATAAAAACAAATGGAATTAACTAAAATGTTCCTGATTTTCCGTTTATATTACCGATGGAAGATGTACACGTAAAACCGTTCTAATCCGGCTGAAACGTCGATATATGCAATAAAAACCGAACTTCTCCCCTTTTCAATATCTTACTCAGTATTTTAACGAGAAACAAATAGATGATTGAAAATGAAGTATTTAAGGTTATTATCTAATCAATTATGTGTTTGCATCATTTTTATCGTATATTTAATGAATTAATAACAATAAACTGAAAATTCACAAAAACGTGGAAACACGGCAAAATATTGCCTAATTCGATGATATTTTGTTAAAATCACATAAAGGAAAAGGAGATAATAAACGTCAAAATATTGCTAAATTCGATGATTTTTCGTACGAAACAAAATGAAAAAAAAACTTGCTTAAAATGCAAAATTATGCGAAATTCAGAGATTTGAAGGCCAACTGACATATCGTGATACTACATGAAATAGTATCGAAATATTGGTAAAAATGAATATATTTACGTAATATCAAACTACATGAAAAACGTGAAAAAAGTCACTAATTTACCATATTTGAGGATTTTAACTTTAAATCATAAAGCGAGGTTTCGTATTATTGAGATCCAAGAAAAGACATATGACAATGTTGTTTCCAATACAAATGATAAAAACCAATGTGTTTTCATTAGAATTAACTAAAATGTTCCTGATTTTCCGTTTATATTACCGATGGAAGATGTACACGTAAAACTGCTCTAATCCGGCTGAAACGTCGATATATGCAATAAAAACCGAACTTCTCCCCTTTTCAATATCTTACTCAGTATTTTAACGAGAAACAAATAGATGATTGAAAATGAAGTATTTAAGGTTATTATCTAATCAATTATGTGTTTGCATCATTTTTATCGTATATTTAATGAATTAATAACAATAAACTGAAAATTCACAAAAACGTGAAAAAACGGCAAAATATTGCCTAATTCGATGATATTTTGTTTAAATCACTTAAAGGAAAAGGAGATAATAAACGTCAAAATATTGCTAAATTCGATGATTTTTCGTACGAAACAAAATGCAAAAAAACTTGCTTAAAATGCAATATTATGCGAAATTCTGAGATTTCAAGGCCAACTGACATATCGTGATACTACATGAAATAGTATCGAAATATTGGTAAAAATGAATATATTTACGTAATATCAAACTACATGAAAAACGTGAAAAAAGTCACTATTTTACCATATTTGAGGATTTTAACTTCAAATCATAAAGCGAGGTTTCGTATTATTTAGATTAAGAAAAGACATATGACAATGTTGTTTCCAATACAAATGATAAAAACCAATGTGTTTTCATTAGAATTAACTAAAATGTTCCTGATTTTTCGTTTATATTACCGATGGAAGATGTACACGTAAAACTGCTCTAATCTGGCTGAAACGTCGATATATGCAATAAAAACCGAACTTCTCCCCTTTTCAATATCTTACTCAGTATTTTAACGAGAAACAAATAGATGATTGAAAATGAAGTATTTAAGGTTATTATCTAATCAATTATGTGTTTGCATCATTTTTATCGTATATTTAATGAATTAATAACAATAAACTGAAAATACACAAAAACGTGAAAAAACGGCAAAATATTGCCTAATTCGATGATATTTTGTTTAAATTACTTAAAGGAAAAGGAGATAATAAACGTCAAAATATTGCTAAATTCGATGATTTTTCGTACGAAACAAAATGCAAAAAAACTTGCTTAAAATGCAATATTATGCGAAATTCTGAGATTTGAAGGCCAACTGACATATCGTGATACTACATGAAATAGTATCGAAATATTGGTAAAAATGAATATATTTACGTAATATCAAACTACATGAAAAACGTGAAAAAAGTCACTATTTTACCATATTTGAGGATTTTAACTTTAAATCATAAAGCGAGGTTTCGTATTATTTACATCCAAGAAAAGACATATGACAATGTTGTTTCCAATACAAATGATAAAAACCAATGTGTTTTCATTAGAATTAACTAAAATGTTCCTGATTTTCCATTTATATTACCGATGGAAGATGTACACGTAAAACTGCTCTAATCTGGCTGAAACGTTTATATATGCAATAAAATCCGAACTTCTCCCCTTTTCAATATCTTACTCAGTATTTTAACGAGAAACAAATAGATGATTGAAAATGAAGTATTTAAGGGTTTTATCTAATCAATTATGTGTTTGCATCATTTTTATCGTATATTTAATGAATTAATAACAATAAACTGAAAATTCACAAAAACGTGAAAAAACGGCAAAATATTGCCTAATTCGATGATATTTTGTTTAAATCACTTAAAGGAAAAGGAGATAATAAACGTCAAAATATTGCTAAATTCGATGATTTTTCGTACGAAACAAAATGCAAAAAAACTTGCTTAAAATGCAATATTATGCGAAATTCTGAGATTTGAAGGCCAACTGACATATCGTGATAAAACATGAAATAGTATCGAAATATTGGTAAAAATGAATATATTTGCGTAATATCAAACTACATGAAAAACGTGAAAAAAGTCACTATTTTACCATATTTGAGGATTTTAACTTCAAATCATACAGCGAGGTTTCGTATTATTTAGATCCAAGAAAAGACATATGACAATGTTGTTTCCAATACAAATGATAAAAACCAATGGGTTTTCATAAGAATTAACTAAAATGTTCCTTATTTTCCGTTTATATTTCCGATGGAAGATGTACACGTAAAACCGTTCTAATCCGGCTGAAACGTCGATATATGCAATAAAAACCGAACTTCTCCCCTTTTCAATATCTTACTCAGTATTATAACGAGAAACAAATAGATGATTGAAAATGAAGTATTTAAGGTTATTATCTAATCAATTATGTGTTTGCATCATTTTTATCGTATATTTAATGAATTAATAACAATAAACTGAAAATTCACAAAAACGTGGAAAAACGGCAAAATATTGCCTGATTCGATGATATTTTGTTTAAATCACATAAAGGAAAAGGAGATAATAAACGTCAAAATATTGCTATATACGATGATTTTTCGTACGAAACAAAATGCAAAAAAACTTGCTTAAAATGCAATATTATGCGAAATTCTGAGATTTGAAGGCCAACTCACATATCGTGATACTACATGAAATAGTATCGAAATATTGGGAAAAATGAATATATTTACGTAATATCAAACTACATGAAAAACGTGAAAAAAGTCACAATTTTACCATATTTGAGAATTTTAACTTCAAATCATAGAGCGAGGTTTCGTATTATTTAGATCCAAGAAAAGACATATGACAATGTTGTTTCCAATACAAATGATAAAAACAAATGGAATTAACTAAAATGTTCCTGATTTTCCGTTTATATTACCGATGGAAGATGTACACGTAAAACCGTTCTAATCCGGCTGAAACGTCGATATATGCAATAAAAACCGAACTTCCCTTTTATATATCTTACTCAGTATTTTAACGAGAAACAAATAGATGATTGAAAATGAAGTATTTAAGTTTATTATCTAATCAATTATGTGTTTGCATCATTTTTATCGTATATTTAATGAATTAATAACAATAAACTGAAAATTCACAAAAACGTGGAAAAACGGCAAAATATTGCCTAATTCGATGATATTTTGTTAAAATCACATAAAGGAAAAGGAGATAATAAACGTCAAAATATTGCTAAATTCGATGATTTTTCATACGAAACAAAATGCAAAAAAACTTGCTTAAAATGCAATATTATGCGAAATTCTGAGATTTCAAGGCCAACTGACATATCGTGATACTACATGAAATAGTATCGAAATATTGGTAAAAATGAATATATTTACGTAATATCAAACTACATGAAAAACGTGAAAAAAGTCACTATTTTACCATATTTGAGGATTTTAACTTCAAATCATAAAGCGAGGTTTCGTATTATTTAGATTAAGAAAAGACATATGACAATGTTGTTTCCAATACAAATGATAAAAACCAATGTGTTTTCATTAGAATTAACTAAAATGTTCCTGATTTTTCGTTTATATTACCGATGGAAGATGTACACGTAAAACTGCTCTAATCTGGCTGAAACGTCGATATATGCAATAAAAACCGAACTTCTCCCCTTTTCAATATCTTACTCAGTATTTTAACGAGAAACAAATAGATGATTGAAAATGAAGTATTTAAGGTTATTATCTAATCAATTATGTGTTTGCATCATTTTTATCGTATATTTAATGAATTAATAACAATAAACTGAAAATACACAAAAACGTGAAAAAACGGCAAAATATTGCCTAATTCGATGATATTTTGTTTAAATCACTTAAAGGAAAAGGAGATAATAAACGTCAAAATATTGCTAAATTCGATGATTTTTCGTACGAAACAAAATGCAAAAAAACTTGCTTAAAATGCAATATTATGCGAAATTCTGAGATTTGAAGGCCAACTGACATATCGTGATACTACATGAAATAGTATCGAAATATTGGTAAAAATGAATATATTTACGTAATATCAAACTACATGAAAAACGTGAAAAAAGTCACTATTTTACCATATTTGAGGATTTTAACTTTAAATCATAAAGCGAGGTTTCGTATTATTTACATCCAAGAAAAGACATATGACAATGTTGTTTCCAATACAAATGATAAAAACCAATGTGTTTTCATTAGAATTAACTAAAATGTTCCTGATTTTCCATTTATATTACCGATGGAAGATGTACACGTAAAACTGCTCTAATCTGGCTGAAACGTTTATATATGCAATAAAATCCGAACTTCTCCCCTTTTCAATATCTTACTCAGTATTTTAACGAGAAACAAATAGATGATTGAAAATGAAGTATTTAAGGGTTTTATCTAATCAATTATGTGTTTGCATCATTTTTATCGTATATTTAATGAATTAATAACAATAAACTGAAAATTCACAAAAACGTGAAAAAACGGCAAAATATTGCCTAATTCGATGATATTTTGTTTAAATCACTTAAAGGAAAAGGAGATAATAAACGTCAAAATATTGCTAAATTCGATGATTTTTCGTACGAAACAAAATGCAAAAAAACTTGCTTAAAATGCAATATTATGCGAAATTCTGAGATTTGAAGGCCAACTGACATATCGTGATAAAACATGAAATAGTATCGAAATATTGGTAAAAATGAATATATTTGCGTAATATCAAACTACATGAAAAACGTGAAAAAAGTCACTATTTTACCATATTTGAGGATTTTAACTTCAAATCATACAGCGAGGTTTCGTATTATTTAGATCCAAGAAAAGACATATGACAATGTTGTTTCCAATACAAATGATAAAAACCAATGGGTTTTCATAAGAATTAACTAAAATGTTCCTTATTTTCCGTTTATATTTCCGATGGAAGATGTACACGTAAAACCGTTCTAATCCGGCTGAAACGTCGATATATGCAATAAAAACCGAACTTCTCCCCTTTTCAATATCTTACTCAGTATTATAACGAGAAACAAATAGATGATTGAAAATGAAGTATTTAAGGTTATTATCTAATCAATTATGTGTTTGCATCATTTTTATCGTATATTTAATGAATTAATAACAATAAACTGAAAATTCACAAAAACGTGGAAAAACGGCAAAATATTGCCTGATTCGATGATATTTTGTTTAAATCACATAAAGGAAAAGGAGATAATAAACGTCAAAATATTGCTATATACGATGATTTTTCGTACGAAACAAAATGCAAAAAAACTTGCTTAAAATGCAATATTATGCGAAATTCTGAGATTTGAAGGCCAACTCACATATCGTGATACTACATGAAATAGTATCGAAATATTGGGAAAAATGAATATATTTACGTAATATCAAACTACATGAAAAACGTGAAAAAAGTCACAATTTTACCATATTTGAGAATTTTAACTTCAAATCATAGAGCGAGGTTTCGTATTATTTAGATCCAAGAAAAGACATATGACAATGTTGTTTCCAATACAAATGATAAAAACAAATGGAATTAACTAAAATGTTCCTGATTTTCCGTTTATATTACCGATGGAAGATGTACACGTAAAACCGTTCTAATCCGGCTGAAACGTCGATATATGCAATAAAAACCGAACTTCCCTTTTATATATCTTACTCAGTATTTTAACGAGAAACAAATAGATGATTGAAAATGAAGTATTTAAGTTTATTATCTAATCAATTATGTGTTTGCATCATTTTTATCGTATATTTAATGAATTAATAACAATAAACTGAAAATTCACAAAAACGTGGAAAAACGGCAAAATATTGCCTAATTCGATGATATTTTGTTAAAATCACATAAAGGAAAAGGAGATAATAAACGTCAAAATATTGCTAAATTCGATGATTTTTCATACGAAACAAAATGCAAAAAAACTTGCTTAAAATGCAATATTATGCGAAATTCTGAGATTTCAAGGCCAACTGACATATCGTGATACTACATGAAATAGTATCGAAATATTGGTAAAAATGAATATATTTACGTAATATCAAACTACATGAAAAACGTGAAAAAAGTCACTATTTTACCATATTTGAGGATTTTAACTTCAAATCATAAAGCGAGGTTTCGTATTATTTAGATTAAGAAAAGACATATGACAATGTTGTTTCCAATACAAATGATAAAAACCAATGTGTTTTCATTAGAATTAACTAAAATGTTCCTGATTTTTCGTTTATATTACCGATGGAAGATGTACACGTAAAACTGCTCTAATCTGGCTGAAACGTCGATATATGCAATAAAAACCGAACTTCTCCCCTTTTCAATATCTTACTCAGTATTTTAACGAGAAACAAATAGATGATTGAAAATGAAGTATTTAAGGTTATTATCTAATCAATTATGTGTTTGCATCATTTTTATCGTATATTTAATGAATTAATAACAATAAACTGAAAATACACAAAAACGTGAAAAAACGGCAAAATATTGCCTAATTCGATGATATTTTGTTTAAATCACTTAAAGGAAAAGGAGATAATAAACGTCAAAATATTGCTAAATTCGATGATTTTTCGTACGAAACAAAATGCAAAAAAACTTGCTTAAAATGCAATATTATGCGAAATTCTGAGATTTGAAGGCCAACTGACATATCGTGATACTACATGAAATAGTATCGAAATATTGGTAAAAATGAATATATTTACGTAATATCAAACTACATGAAAAACGTGAAAAAACTCACTATTTTACCATATTTGAGGATTTTAACTTTAAATCATAAAGCGAGGTTTCGTATTATTTACATCCAAGAAAAGACATATGACAATGTTGTTTCCAATACAAATGATAAAAACCAATGTGTTTTCATTAGAATTAACTAAAATGTTCCTGATTTTCCATTTATATTACCGATGGAAGATGTACACGTAAAACTGCTCTAATCTGGCTGAAACGTTTATATATGCAATAAAATCCGAACTTCTCCCCTTTTCAATATCTTACTCAGTATTTTAACGAGAAACAAATAGATGATTGAAAATGAAGTATTTAAGGGTTTTATCTAATCAATTATGTGTTTGCATCATTTTTATCGTATATTTAATGAATTAATAACAATAAACTGAAAATTCACAAAAACGTGAAAAAACGGCAAAATATTGCCTAATTCGATGATATTTTGTTTAAATCACTTAAAGGAAAAGGAGATAATAAACGTCAAAATATTGCTAAATTCGATGATTTTTCGTACGAAACAAAATGCAAAAAAACTTGCTTAAAATGCAATATTATGCGAAATTCTGAGATTTGAAGGCCAACTGACATATCGTGATAAAACATGAAATAGTATCGAAATATTGGTAAAAATGAATATATTTGCGTAATATCAAACTACATGAAAAACGTGAAAAAAGTCACTATTTTACCATATTTGAGGATTTTAACTTCAAATCATACAGCGAGGTTTCGTATTATTTAGATCCAAGAAAAGACATATGACAATGTTGTTTCCAATACAAATGATAAAAACCAATGGGTTTTCATAAGAATTAACTAAAATGTTCCTGATTTTCCGTTTATATTACCGATGGAAGATATACACGTAAAACCGCTCTAATCCGGCTGAAACGTCGATATATGCAATAAAAACCGAACTTCTCCCCTTTTCAATATCTTAGTCAGTATTTTAACGAGAAACAAATAGATGATTGAAAATGAAGTATTTAAGGTTATTATCTAATCAATTATGTGTTTGCATCATTTTTATCGTATATTTAATGAATTAATAACAATAAACTGAAAATTCACAAAAACGTGGAAAAACGGCAAAATATTGCCTAATTCGATGATATTTTGTTTAAATCACATAAAGGAAAAGGAGATAATAAACGTCAAAATATTGCTATATACGATGATTTTTCGTACGAAACAAAATGCAAAAAAACTTGCTTAAAATGCAATATTATGCGAAATTCTGAGATTTGAAGGCCAACTCACATATCGTGATTCTACATGAAATAGTATCGAAATATTGGTAAAAATGAATATATTTACGTAATATCAAACTACATGAAAAACGTGAAAAAAGTCACAATTTTACCATATTTGAGGATTTTAACTTCAAATCATACAGCGAGGTTTCGTATTATTTAGATCCAAGAAAAGACATATGACAATGTTGTTTCCAATACAAATGATAAAAACAAATGGAATTAACTAAAATGTTCCTGATTTTCCGTTTATATTACCGATGGAAGATGTACACGTAAAACCGTTCTAATCCGGCTGAAACGTCGATATATGCAATAAAAACCGAACTTCTCCCCTTTTCAATATCTTACTCAGTATTTTAACGAGAAACAAATAGATGATTGAAAATGAAGTATTTAAGGTTATTATCTAATCAATTATGTGTTTGCATCATTTTTATCGTATATTTAATGAATTAATAACAATAAACTGAAAATTCACAAAAACGTGGAAAAACGGCAAAATATTGCCTAATTCGATGATATTTTGTTAAAATCACATAAAGGAAAAGGAGATAATAAACGTCAAAATATTGCTAAATTCGATGATTTTTCGTACGAAACAAAATGCAAAAAAACTTGCTTAAAATGCAATATTATGCGAAATTCTGAGATTTGAAGGCCCACTGATATATCGTGATACTACATGAAATAGTATCGAAATATTGGTAAAAATTAATATATTTACGTAATATCAAACTACATGAAAAACGTGAAAAAAGTCACTATTTTACCATATTTGAGGATTTTAACTTCAAATCATAAAGCGAGGTTTCGTATTATTTAGATTAAGAAAAGACATATGACAATGTTGTTTCCAATACAAATGATAAAAACCAATGTGTTTTCATTAGAATTAACTAAAATGTTCCTGATTTTTCGTTTATATTACCGATGGAAGATGTACACGTAAAACTGCTCTAATCTGGCTGAAACGTCGATATATGCAATAAAAACCGAACTTCTCCCCTTTTCAATATCTTACTCAGTATTTTAACGAGAAACAAATAGATGATTGAAAATGAAGTATTTAAGGTTATTATCTAATCAATTATGTGTTTGCATCATTTTTATCGTATATTTAATGAATTAATAACAATAAACTGAAAATACACAAAAACGTGAAAAAACGGCAAAATATTGCCTAATTCGATGATATTTTGTTTAAATCACTTAAAGGAAAAGGAGATAATAAACGTCAAAATATTGCTAAATTCGATGATTTTTCGTACGAAACAAAATGCAAAAAAACTTGCTTAAAATGCAATATTATGCGAAATTCTGAGATTTGAAGGCCAACTGACATATCGTGATACTACATGAAATAGTATCGAAATATTGGTAAAAATGAATATATTTACGTAATATCAAACTACATGAAAAACGTGAAAAAAGTCACTATTTTACCATATTTGAGGATTTTAACTTTAAATCATAAAGCGAGGTTTCGTATTATTTACATCCAAGAAAAGACATATGACAATGTTGTTTCCAATACAAATGATAAAAACCAATGTGTTTTCATTAGAATTAACTAAAATGTTCCTGATTTTCCATTTATATTACCGATGGAAGATGTACACGTAAAACTGCTCTAATCTGGCTGAAACGTTTATATATGCAATAAAATCCGAACTTCTCCCCTTTTCAATATCTTACTCAGTATTTTAACGAGAAACAAATAGATGATTGAAAATGAAGTATTTAAGGGTTTTATCTAATCAATTATGTGTTTGCATCATTTTTATCGTATATTTAATGAATTAATAACAATAAACTGAAAATTCACAAAAACGTGAAAAAACGGCAAAATATTGCCTAATTCGATGATATTTTGTTTAAATCACTTAAAGGAAAAGGAGATAATAAACGTCAAAATATTGCTAAATTCGATGATTTTTCGTACGAAACAAAATGCAAAAAAACTTGCTTAAAATGCAATATTATGCGAAATTCTGAGATTTGAAGGCCAACTGACATATCGTGATAAAACATGAAATAGTATCGAAATATTGGTAAAAATGAATATATTTGCGTAATATCAAACTACATGAAAAACGTGAAAAAAGTCACTATTTTACCATATTTGAGGATTTTAACTTCAAATCATACAGCGAGGTTTCGTATTATTTAGATCCAAGAAAAGACATATGACAATGTTGTTTCCAATACAAATGATAAAAACCAATGGGTTTTCATAAGAATTAACTAAAATGTTCCTTATTTTCCGTTTATATTTCCGATGGAAGATGTACACGTAAAACCGTTCTAATCCGGCTGAAACGTCGATATATGCAATAAAAACCGAACTTCTCCCCTTTTCAATATCTTACTCAGTATTATAACGAGAAACAAATAGATGATTGAAAATGAAGTATTTAAGGTTATTATCTAATCAATTATGTGTTTGCATCATTTTTATCGTATATTTAATGAATTAATAACAATAAACTGAAAATTCACAAAAACGTGGAAAAACGGCAAAATATTGCCTGATTCGATGATATTTTGTTTAAATCACATAAAGGAAAAGGAGATAATAAACGTCAAAATATTGCTATATACGATGATTTTTCGTACGAAACAAAATGCAAAAAAACTTGCTTAAAATGCAATATTATGCGAAATTCTGAGATTTGAAGGCCAACTCACATATCGTGATACTACATGAAATAGTATCGAAATATTGGGAAAAATGAATATATTTACGTAATATCAAACTACATGAAAAACGTGAAAAAAGTCACAATTTTACCATATTTGAGAATTTTAACTTCAAATCATAGAGCGAGGTTTCGTATTATTTAGATCCAAGAAAAGACATATGACAATGTTGTTTCCAATACAAATGATAAAAACAAATGGAATTAACTAAAATGTTCCTGATTTTCCGTTTATATTACCGATGGAAGATGTACACGTAAAACCGTTCTAATCCGGCTGAAACGTCGATATATGCAATAAAAACCGAACTTCCCTTTTATATATCTTACTCAGTATTTTAACGAGAAACAAATAGATGATTGAAAATGAAGTATTTAAGTTTATTATCTAATCAATTATGTGTTTGCATCATTTTTATCGTATATTTAATGAATTAATAACAATAAACTGAAAATTCACAAAAACGTGGAAAAACGGCAAAATATTGCCTAATTCGATGATATTTTGTTAAAATCACATAAAGGAAAAGGAGATAATAAACGTCAAAATATTGCTAAATTCGATGATTTTTCATACGAAACAAAATGCAAAAAAACTTGCTTAAAATGCAATATTATGCGAAATTCTGAGATTTCAAGGCCAACTGACATATCGTGATACTACATGAAATAGTATCGAAATATTGGTAAAAATGAATATATTTACGTAATATCAAACTACATGAAAAACGTGAAAAAAGTCACTATTTTACCATATTTGAGGATTTTAACTTCAAATCATAAAGCGAGGTTTCGTATTATTTAGATTAAGAAAAGACATATGACAATGTTGTTTCCAATACAAATGATAAAAACCAATGTGTTTTCATTAGAATTAACTAAAATGTTCCTGATTTTTCGTTTATATTACCGATGGAAGATGTACACGTAAAACTGCTCTAATCTGGCTGAAACGTTGATATATGCAATAAAAACCGAACTTCTCCCCTTTTCAATATCTTACTCAGTATTTTAACGAGAAACAAATAGATGATTGAAAATGAAGTATTTAAGGTTATTATCTAATCAATTATGTGTTTGCATCATTTTTATCGTATATTTAATGAATTAATAACAATAAACTGAAAATACACAAAAACGTGAAAAAACGGCAAAATATTGCCTAATTCGATGATATTTTGTTTAAATCACTTAAAGGAAAAGGAGATAATAAACGTCAAAATATTGCTAAATTCGATGATTTTTCGTACGAAACAAAATGCAAAAAAACTTGCTTAAAATGCAATATTATGCGAAATTCTGAGATTTGAAGGCCAACTGACATATCGTGATACTACATGAAATAGTATCGAAATATTGGTAAAAATGAATATATTTACGTAATATCAAACTACATGAAAAACGTGAAAAAAGTCACTATTTTACCATATTTGAGGATTTTAACTTTAAATCATAAAGCGAGGTTTCGTATTATTTACATCCAAGAAAAGACATATGACAATGTTGTTTCCAATACAAATGATAAAAACCAATGTGTTTTCATTAGAATTAACTAAAATGTTCCTGATTTTCCATTTATATTACCGATGGAAGATGTACACGTAAAACTGCTCTAATCTGGCTGAAACGTTTATATATGCAATAAAATCCGAACTTCTCCCCTTTTCAATATCTTACTCAGTATTTTAACGAGAAACAAATAGATGATTGAAAATGAAGTATTTAAGGGTTTTATCTAATCAATTATGTGTTTGCATCATTTTTATCGTATATTTAATGAATTAATAACAATAAACTGAAAATTCACAAAAACGTGAAAAAACGGCAAAATATTGCCTAATTCGATGATATTTTGTTTAAATCACTTAAAGGAAAAGGAGATAATAAACGTCAAAATATTGCTAAATTCGATGATTTTTCGTACGAAACAAAATGCAAAAAAACTTGCTTAAAATGCAATATTATGCGAAATTCTGAGATTTGAAGGCCAACTGACATATCGTGATAAAACATGAAATAGTATCGAAATATTGGTAAAAATGAATATATTTGCGTAATATCAAACTACATGAAAAACGTGAAAAAAGTCACTATTTTACCATATTTGAGGATTTTAACTTCAAATCATACAGCGAGGTTTCGTATTATTTAGATCCAAGAAAAGACATATGACAATGTTGTTTCCAATACAAATGATAAAAACCAATGGGTTTTCATAAGAATTAACTAAAATGTTCCTGATTTTCCGTTTATATTACCGATGGAAGATATACACGTAAAACCGCTCTAATCCGGCTGAAACGTCGATATATGCAATAAAAACCGAACTTCTCCCCTTTTCAATATCTTAGTCAGTATTTTAACGAGAAACAAATAGATGATTGAAAATGAAGTATTTAAGGTTATTATCTAATCAATTATGTGTTTGCATCATTTTTATCGTATATTTAATGAATTAATAACAATAAACTGAAAATTCACAAAAACGTGGAAAAACGGCAAAATATTGCCTAATTCGATGATATTTTGTTTAAATCACATAAAGGAAAAGGAGATAATAAACGTCAAAATATTGCTATATACGATGATTTTTCGTACGAAACAAAATGCAAAAAAACTTGCTTAAAATGCAATATTATGCGAAATTCTGAGATTTGAAGGCCAACTCACATATCGTGATACTACATGAAATAGTATCGAAATATTGGTAAAAATGAATATATTTACGTAATATCAAACTACATGAAAAACGTGAAAAAAGTCACAATTTTACCATATTTGAGGATTTTAACTTCAAATCATACAGCGAGGTTTCGTATTATTTAGATCCAAGAAAAGACATATGACAATGTTGTTTCCAATACAAATGATAAAAACAAATGGAATTAACTAAAATGTTCCTGATTTTCCGTTTATATTACCGATGGAAGATGTACACGTAAAACCGTTCTAATCCGGCTGAAACGTCGATATATGCAATAAAAACCGAACTTCTCCCCTTTTCAATATCTTACTCAGTATTTTAACGAGAAACAAATAGATGATTGAAAATGAAGTATTTAAGGTTATTATCTAATCAATTATGTGTTTGCATCATTTTTATCGTATATTTAATGAATTAATAACAATAAACTGAAAATTCACAAAAACGTGGAAAAACGGCAAAATATTGCCTAATTCGATGATATTTTGTTAAAATCACATAAAGGAAAAGGAGATAATAAACGTCAAAATATTGCTAAATTCGATGATTTTTCGTACGAAACAAAATGCAAAAAAACTTGCTTAAAATGCAATATTATGCGAAATTCTGAGATTTGAAGGCCCACTGATATATCGTGATACTACATGAAATAGTATCGAAATATTGGTAAAAATGAATATATTTACGTAATATCAAACTACATGAAAAACGTGAAAAAAGTCACTATTTTACCATATTTGAGGATTTTAACTTCAAATCATAAAGCGAGGTTTCGTATTATTTAGATCCAAGAAAAGACATATGACAATGTTGTTTCCAATACAAATGATAAAAACCAATGTGTTTTCATTAGAATTAACTAAAATGTTCCTGATTTTCCGTTTATATTACCGATGGAAGATGTACACGTAAAACTGCTCTAATCCGGCTGAAACGTCGATATATGCAATAAAAACCGAACTTCTCCCCTTTTCAATATCTTACTCATTATTTTAACGAGAAACAAATAGATGATTGAAAATGAAGTATTTAAGGGTTTTATGTAATCAATTATGTGTTTGCATCATTTTTATCGTATATTTAATGAATTAATAACAATAAACTGAAAATACACAAAAACGTGAAAAAACGGCAAAATATTGCCTAATTCGATGATATTTTGTTTAAATCACTTAAAGGAAAAGGAGATAATAAACGTCAAAATATTGCTAAATTCGATGATTTTTCGTACGAAACAAAATGCAAAAAAACTTGCTTAAAATGCAATATTATGCGAAATTCTGAGATTTCAAGGCCAACTGACATATCGTGATAAAACATGAAATAGTATCGAAATATTGGTAAAAATGAATATATTTACGTAATATCAAAATACATGAAAAACGTGAAAAAAGTCACTATTTTACCATATTTGAGGATTTTAACTTCAAATCATACAGCGAGGTTTCGTATTATTTAGATCCAAGAAAAGACATATGACAATGTTGTTTCCAATACAAATGATAAAAACCAATGGGTTTTCATAAGAATTAACTAAAATGTTCCTGATTTTCCGTTTATATTAACGATGGAAGATATACACGTAAAACCGCTCTAATCCGGCTGAAACGTCGATATATGCAATAAAAACCGAACTTCTCCCCTTTTCAATATCTTACTCAGTATTTTAACGAGAAACAAATAGATGATTGAAAATGAAGTATTTAAGGTTATTATCTAATCAATTATGTGTTTGCATCGTTTTTATCGTATATTTAATGAATTAATAACAATAAACTGAAAATTCACAAAAACGTGGAAAAACGGCAAAATATTGCCTAATTCGATGATATTTTGTTTAAATCACATAAAGGAAAAGGAGATAATAAACGTCAAAATATTGCTATATACGATGATTTTTCGTACGAAACAAAATGCAAAAAAACTTGCTTAAAATGCAATATTATGCGAAATTCTGAGATTTGAAGGCCAACTCACATATCGTGATACTACATGAAATAGTATCGAAATATTGGTAAAAATGAATATATTTACGTAATATCAAACTACATGAAAAACGTGAAAAAAGTCACAATTTTACCATATTTGAGGATTTTAACTTCAAATCATAGAGCGAGGTTTCGTATTATTTAGATCCAAGAAAAGACATATGACAATGTTGTTTCCAATACAAATGATAAAAACAAATGGAATTAACTAAAATGTTCCTTATTTTCCGTTTATATTTCCGATGGAAGATGTACACGTAAAACCGTTCTAATCCGGCTGAAACGTCGATATATGCAATAAAAACCGAACTTCTCCCCTTTTCAATATCTTACTCAGTATTATAACGAGAAACAAATAGATGATTGAAAATGAAGTATTTAAGGTTATTATCTAATCAATTATGTGTTTGCATCATTTTTATCGTATATTTAATGATTTAATAACAATAAACTGAAAATTCACAAAAACGTGGAAAAACGGCAAAATATTGCCTGATTCGATGATATTTTGTTTAAATCACATAAAGGAAAAGGAGATAATAAACGTCAAAATATTGCTATATACGATGATTTTTCGTACGAAACAAAATGCAAAAAAACTTGCTTAAAATGCAATATTATGCGAAATTCTGAGATTTGACGGCCAACTCACATATCGTGATACTACATGAAATAGTATCGAAATATTGGGAAAAATGAATATATTTACGTAATATCAAACTACATGAAAAACTTGAAAAAAGTCACAATTTTACCATATTTGAGAATTTTAACTTCAAATCATAGAGCGAGGTTTCGTATTATTTAGATCCAAGAAAAGACATATGACAATGTTGTTTCCAATACAAATGATAAAAACAAATGGAATTAACTAAAATGTTCCTGATTTTCCGTTTATATTACCGATGGAAGATGTACACGTAAAACCGTTCTAATCCGGCTGAAACGTCGATATATGCAATAAAAACCGAACTTCCCTTTTATATATCTTACTCAGTATTTTAACGAGAAACAAATAGATGATTGAAAATGAAGTATTTAAGTTTATTATCTAATCAATTATGTGTTTGCATCATTTTTATCGTATATTTAATGAATTAATAACAATAAACTGAAAATTCACAAAAACGTGGAAAAACGGCAAAATATTGCCTAATTCGATGATATTTTGTTAAAATCACATAAAGGAAAAGGAGATAATAAACGTCAAAATATTGCTAAATTCGATGATTTTTCATACGAAACAAAATGCAAAAAAACTTGCTTAAAATGCAATATTATGCGAAATTCTGAGATTTCAAGGCCAACTGACATATCGTGATACTACATGAAATAGTATCGAAATATTGGTAAAAATGAATATATTTACGTAATATCAAACTACATGAAAAACGTGAAAAAAGTCACTATTTTACCATATTTGAGGATTTTAACTTCAAATCATAAAGCGAGGTTTCGTATTATTTAGATCCAAGAAAAGACATATGACAATGTTGTTTCCAATACAAATGATAAAAACCAATGTGTTTTCATTAGAATTAACTAAAATGTTCCTGATTTTCCGTTTATATTACCGATGGAAGATGTACACGTAAAACTGCTCTAATCCGGCTGAAACGTCGATATATGCAATAAAAACCGAACTTCTCCCCTTTTCAATATCTTACTCATTATTTTAACGAGAAACAAATAGATGATTGAAAATGAAGTATTTAAGGGTTTTATCTAATCAATTATGTGTTTGCATCATTTTTATCGTATATTTAATGAATTAATAACAATAAACTGAAAATACACAAAAACGTGAAAAAACGGCAAAATATTGCCTAATTCGATGATATTTTGTTTAAATCACTTAAAGGAAAAGGAGATAATAAACGTCAAAATATTGCTAAATTCGATGATTTTTCGTACGAAACAAAATGAAAAAAAAACTTGCTTAAAATGCAAAATTATGCGAAATTCAGAGATTTGAAGGCCAACTGACATATCGTGATACTACATGAAATAGTATCGAAATATTGGTAAAAATGAATATATTTACGTAATATCAAACTACATGAAAAACGTGAAAAAAGTCACTAATTTACCATATTTGAGGATTTTAACTTTAAATCATAAAGCGAGGTTTCGTATTATTGAGATCCAAGAAAAGACATATGACAATGTTGTTTCCAATACAAATGATAAAAACCAATGTGTTTTCATTAGAATTAACTAAAATGTTCCTGATTTTCCGTTTATATTACCGATGGAAGATGTACACGTAAAACTGCTCTAATCCGGCTGAAACGTCGATATATGCAATAAAAACCGAACTTCTCCCCTTTTCAATATCTTACTCAGTATTTTAACGAGAAACAAATAGATGATTGAAAATGAAGTATTTAAGGTTATTATCTAATCAATTATGTGTTTGCATCATTTTTATCGTATATTTAATGAATTAATAACAATAAACTGAAAATTCACAAAAACGTGAAAAAACGGCAAAATATTGCCTAATTCGATTATATTTTGTTTAAATCACTTAAAGGAAAAGGAGATAATAAACGTCAAAATATTGCTAAATTCGATGATTTTTCGTACGAAACAAAATGCAAAAAAACTTGCTTAAAATGCAATATTATGCGAAATTCTGAGATTTCAAGGCCAACTGACATATCGTGATAAAACATGAAATAGTATCGAAATATTGGTAAAAATGAATATATTTACGTAATATCAAAATACATGAAAAACGTGAAAAAAGTCACTATTTTACCATATTTGAGGATTTTAACTTCAAATCATACAGCGAGGTTTCGTATTATTTAGATCCAAGAAAAGACATATGACAATGTTGTTTCCAATACAAATGATAAAAACCAATGGGTTTTCATAAGAATTAACTAAAATGTTCCTTATTTTCCGTTTATATTTCCGATGGAAGATGTACACGTAAAACCGTTCTAATCCGGCTGAAACGTCGATATATGCAATAAAAACCGAACTTCTCCCCTTTCCAATATCTTACTCTGTATTATAACGAGAAACAAATAGATGATTGAAAATGAAGTATTTAAGGTTATTATCTAATCAATTATGTGTTTGCATCATTTTTATCGTATATTTAATGAATTAATAACAATAAACTGAAAATTCACAAAAACGTGGAAAAACGGCAAAATATTGCCTGATTCGATGATATTTTGTTTAAATCACATAAAGGAAAAGGAGATAATAAACGTCAAAATATTGCTATATACGATGATTTTTCGTACGAAACAAAATGCAAAAAAACTTGCTTAAAATGCAATATTATGCGAAATTCTGAGATTTGAAGGCCAACTCACATATCGTGATACTACATGAAATAGTATCGAAATATTGGGAAAAATGAATATATTTACGTAATATCAAACTACATGAAAAACGTGAAAAAAGTCACAATTTTACCATATTTGAGAATTTTAACTTCAAATCATAGAGCGAGGTTTCGTATTATTTAGATCCAAGAAAAGACATATGACAATGTTGTTTCCAATACAAATGATAAAAACAAATGGAATTAACTAAAATGTTCCTGATTTTCCGTTTATATTACCGATGGAAGATGTACACGTAAAACCGTTCTAATCCGGCTGAAACGTCGATATATGCAATAAAAACCGAACTTCCCTTTTATATATCTTACTCAGTATTTTAACGAGAAACAAATAGATGATTGAAAATGAAGTATTTAAGTTTATTATCTAATCAATTATGTGTTTGCATCATTTTTATCGTATATTTAATGAATTAATAACAATAAACTGAAAATTCACAAAAACGTGGAAAAACGGCAAAATATTGCCTAATTCGATGATATTTTGTTAAAATCACATAAAGGAAAAGGAGATAATAAACGTCAAAATATTGCTAAATTCGATGATTTTTCATACGAAACAAAATGCAAAAAAACTTGCTTAAAATGCAATATTATGCGAAATTCTGAGATTTCAAGGCCAACTGACATATCGTGATACTACATGAAATAGTATCGAAATATTGGTAAAAATGAATATATTTACGTAATATCAAACTACATGAAAAACGTGAAAAAAGTCACTATTTTACCATATTTGAGGATTTTAACTTCAAATCATAAAGCGAGGTTTCGTATTATTTAGATTAAGAAAAGACATATGACAATGTTGTTTCCAATACAAATGATAAAAACCAATGTGTTTTCATTAGAATTAACTAAAATGTTCCTGATTTTTCGTTTATATTACCGATGGAAGATGTACACGTAAAACTGCTCTAATCTGGCTGAAACGTCGATATATGCAATAAAAACCGAACTTCTCCCCTTTTCAATATCTTACTCAGTATTTTAACGAGAAACAAATAGATGATTGAAAATGAAGTATTTAAGGTTATTATCTAATCAATTATGTGTTTGCATCATTTTTATCGTATATTTAATGAATTAATAACAATAAACTGAAAATACACAAAAACGTGAAAAAACGGCAAAATATTGCCTAATTCGATGATATTTTGTTTAAATCACTTAAAGGAAAAGGAGATAATAAACGTCAAAATATTGCTAAATTCGATGATTTTTCGTACGAAACAAAATGCAAAAAAACTTGCTTAAAATGCAATATTATGCGAAATTCTGAGATTTGAAGGCCAACTGACATATCGTGATACTACATGAAATAGTATCGAAATATTGGTAAAAATGAATATATTTACGTAATATCAAACTACATGAAAAACGTGAAAAAAGTCACTATTTTACCATATTTGAGGATTTTAACTTTAAATCATAAAGCGAGGTTTCGTATTATTTACATCCAAGAAAAGACATATGACAATGTTGTTTCCAATACAAATGATAAAAACCAATGTGTTTTCATTAGAATTAACTAAAATGTTCCTGATTTTCCATTTATATTACCGATGGAAGATGTACACGTAAAACTGCTCTAATCTGGCTGAAACGTTTATATATGCAATAAAATCCGAACTTCTCCCCTTTTCAATATCTTACTCAGTATTTTAACGAGAAACAAATAGATGATTGAAAATGAAGTATTTAAGGGTTTTATCTAATCAATTATGTGTTTGCATCATTTTTATCGTATATTTAATGAATTAATAACAATAAACTGAAAATTCACAAAAACGTGAAAAAACGGCAAAATATTGCCTAATTCGATGATATTTTGTTTAAATCACTTAAAGGAAAAGGAGATAATAAACGTCAAAATATTGCTAAATTCGATGATTTTTCGTACGAAACAAAATGCAAAAAAACTTGCTTAAAATGCAATATTATGCGAAATTCTGAGATTTGAAGGCCAACTGACATATCGTGATAAAACATGAAATAGTATCGAAATATTGGTAAAAATGAATATATTTGCGTAATATCAAACTACATGAAAAACGTGAAAAAAGTCACTATTTTACCATATTTGAGGATTTTAACTTCAAATCATACAGCGAGGTTTCGTATTATTTAGATCCAAGAAAAGACATATGACAATGTTGTTTCCAATACAAATGATAAAAACCAATGGGTTTTCATAAGAATTAACTAAAATGTTCCTGATTTTCCGTTTATATTACCGATGGAAGATATACACGTAAAACCGCTCTAATCCGGCTGAAACGTCGATATATGCAATAAAAACCGAACTTCTCCCCTTTTCAATATCTTAGTCAGTATTTTAACGAGAAACAAATAGATGATTGAAAATGAAGTATTTAAGGTTATTATCTAATCAATTATGTGTTTGCATCATTTTTATCGTATATTTAATGAATTAATAACAATAAACTGAAAATTCACAAAAACGTGGAAAAAACGGCAAAATATTGCCTAATTCGATGATATTTTGTTTAAATCACATAAAGGAAAAGGAGATAATAAACGTCAAAATATTGCTATATACGATGATTTTTCGTACGAAACAAAATGCAAAAAAACTTGCTTAAAATGCAATATTATGCGAAATTCTGAGATTTGAAGGCCAACTCACATATCGTGATACTACATGAAATAGTATCGAAATATTGGTAAAAATGAATATATTTACGTAATATCAAACTACATGAAAAACGTGAAAAAAGTCACAATTTTACCATATTTGAGGATTTTAACTTCAAATCATACAGCGAGGTTTCGTATTATTTAGATCCAAGAAAAGACATATGACAATGTTGTTTCCAATACAAATGATAAAAACAAATGGAATTAACTAAAATGTTCCTGATTTTCCGTTTATATTACCGATGGAAGATGTACACGTAAAACCGCTCTAATCCGGCTGAAACGTCGATATATGCAATAAAAACCGAACTTCTCCCCTTTTCAATATCTTAGTCAGTATTTTAACGAGAAACAAATAGATGATTGAAAATGAAGTATTTAAGGTTATTATCTAATCAATTATGTGTTTGCATCATTTTTATCGTATATTTAATGAATTAATAACAATAAACTGAAAATTCACAAAAACGTGGAAAAACGGCAAAACATTGCCTAATTCGATGATATTTTGTTAAAATCACATAAAGGAAAAGGAGATAATAAGCGTCAAAATATTGCTAAATTCGATGATTTTTCGTACGAAACAAAATGCAAAAAAACTTGCTTAAAATGCAATATTATGCGAAATTCTGAGATTTGAAGGCCCACTGATATATCGTGATACTACATGAAATAGTATCGAAATATTGGTAAAAATGAATATATTTACGTAATATCAAACTACATGAAAAACGTGAAAAAAGTCACTATTTTACCATATTTGAGGATTTTAACTTCAAATCATAAAGCGAGGTTTCGTATTATTTAGATCCAAGAAAAGACATATGACAATGTTGTTTCCAATACAAATGATAAAAACCAATGTGTTTTCATTAGAATTAACTAAAATGTTCCTGATTTTCCGTTTATATTACCGATGGAAGATGTACACGTAAAACTGCTCTAATCCGGCTGAAACGTCGATATATGCAATAAAAACCGAACTTCTCCCCTTTTCAATATCTTACTCATTATTTTAACGAGAAACAAATAGATGATTGAAAATGAAGTATTTAAGGGTTTTATCTAATCAATTATGTCTTTGCATCATTTGTATCGTATATTTAATGAATTAATACCAATAAACTGAAAATACACAAAAACGTGAAAAAACGGCAAAATATTGCCTAATTCGATGATATTTTGTTTAAATCACTTAAAGGAAAAGGAGATAATAAACGTCAAAATATTGCTAAATTCGATGATTTTTCGTACGAAACAAAATGAAAAAAAACTTGCTTAAAATGCAATATTATGCGAAATTCAGAGATTTGAAGGCCAACTGACATATCGTGATACTACATGAAATAGTATCGAAATATTGGTAAAAATGAATATATTTACGTAATATCAAACTACATGTAAAACGTGAAAAAAGTCACTAATTTACCATATTTGAGGATTTTAACTTTAAATCATAAAGCGAGGTTTCGTATTATTTAGATCCAAGAAAAGACATATGACAATGTTGTTTCCAATACAAATGATAAAAACCAATGTGTTTTCATTAGAATTAACCAAAATGTTCCTGATTTTCCGTTTATATTACCGATGGAAGATGTACACGTAAAACTGCTCTAATCCGGCTGAAACGTCGATATATGCAATAAAAACCGAACTTCTCCCCTTTTCAATATCTTACTCAGTATTTTAACGAGAAACAAATAGATGATTGAAAATGAAGTATTTAAGGTTATTATCTAATCAATTATGTGTTTGCATCATTTTTATCGTATATTTAATGAATTAATAACAATAAACTGAAAATTCACAAAAACGTGAAAAAACGGCAAAATATTGCCTAATTCGATGATATTTTGTTTAAATCACTTAAAGGAAAAGGAGATAATAAACGTCAAAATATTGCTAAATTCGATGATTTTTCGTACGAAACAAAATGCAAAAAAACTTGCTTAAAATGCAATATTATGCGAAATTCTGAGATTTGAAGGCCAACTGACATATCGTGATACTACATGAAATAGTATCGAAATATTGGTAAAAATGAATATATTTACGTAATATCAAACTACATGAAAAACGTGAAAAAAGTCACTATTTTACCATATTTGAGGATTTTAACTTTAAATCATAAAGCGAGGTTTCGTATTATTTAGATCCAAGAAAAGACATATGACAATGTTGTTTCCAATACAAATGATAAAAACCAATGTGTTTTCATTAGAATTAACTAAAATGTTCCTGATTTTCCGTTTATATTACCGATGGAAGATGTACACGTAAAACTGCTCTAATCCGGCTGAAACGTCGATATATGCAATAAAAACCGAACTTCTCCCCTTTTCAATATCTTACTCAGTATTTTAACGAGAAACAAATAGATGATTGAAAATGAAGTATTTAAGGTTATTATCTAATCAATTATGTGTTTGCATCATTTTTATCGTATATTTAATGAATTAATAACAATAAACTGAAAATTCACAAAAACGTGGAAAAACGGCAAAATATTGCCTAATTCGATGATATTTTGTTTAAATCACATAAAGGAAAAGGAGATAATAAACGTCAAAATATTGCTATATACGATGATTTTTCGTACGAAACAAAATGCAAAAAAACTTGCTTAAAATGCAATATTATGCGAAATTCTGAGATTTGAAGGCCAACTCACATATCGTGATACTACATGAAATAGTATCGAAATATTGGTAAAAATGAATATATTTACGTAATATCAAACTACATGAAAAACGTGAAAAAAGTCACAATTTTACCATATTTGAGGATTTTAACTTCAAATCATAGAGCGAGGTTTCGTATTATTTAGATCCAAGAAAAGACATATGACAATGTTGTTTCCAATACAAATGATAAAAACAAATGGAATTAACTAAAATGTTCCTTATTTTCCGTTTATATTTCCGATGGAAGATGTACACGTAAAACCGTTCTAATCCGGCTGAAACGTCGATATATGCAATAAAAACCGAACTTCTCCCCTTTTCAATATCTTACTCAGTATTATAACGAGAAACAAATAGATGATTGAAAATGAAGTATTTAAGGTTATTATCTAATCAATTATGTGTTTGCATCATTTTTATCGTATATTTAATGAATTAATAACAATAAACTGAAAATTCACAAAAACGTGGAAAAACGGCAAAATATTGCCTGATTCGATGATATTTTGTTTAAATCACATAAAGGAAAAGGAGATAATAAACGTCAAAATATTGCTATATACGATGATTTTTCGTACGAAACAAAATGCAAAAAAACTTGCTTAAAATGCAATATTATGCGAAATTCTGAGATTTGAAGGCCAACTCACATATCGTGATACTACATGAAATAGTATCGAAATATTGGGAAAAATGAATATATTTACGTAATATCAAACTACATGAAAAACGTGAAAAAAGTCACAATTTTACCATATTTGAGAATTTTAACTTCAAATCATAGAGCGAGGTTTCGTATTATTTAGATCCAAGAAAAGACATATGACAATGTTGTTTCCAATACAAATGATAAAAACAAATGGAATTAACTAAAATGTTCCTGATTTTCCGTTTATATTACCGATGGAAGATGTACACGTAAAACCGTTCTAATCCGGCTGAAACGTCGATATATGCAATAAAAACCGAACTTCCCCTTTTATATATCTTACTCAGTATTTTAACGAGAAACAAATAGATGATTGAAAATGAAGTATTTAAGTTTATTATCTAATCAATTATGTGTTTGCATCATTTTTATCGTATATTTAATGAATTAATAACAATAAACTGAAAATTCACAAAAACGTGGAAAAACGGCAAAATATTGCCTGATTCGATGATATTTTGTTTAAATCACATAAAGGAAAAGGAGATAATAAACGTCAAAATATTGCTATATACGATGATTTTTCGTACGAAACAAAATGCAAAAAAACTTGCTTAAAATGCAATATTATGCGAAATTCTGAGATTTGAAGGCCAACTCACATATCGTGATACTACATGAAATAGTATCGAAATATTGGGAAAAATGAATATATTTACGTAATATCTACATGAAAAACGTGAAAAAAGTCACAATTTTACCATATTTGAGAATTTTAACTTCAAATCATAGAGCGAGGTTTCGTATTATTTAGATCCAAGAAAAGACATATGACAATGTTGTTTCCAATACAAATGATAAAAACAAATGGAATTAACTAAAATGTTCCTGATTTTCCGTTTATATTACCGATGGAAGATGT
The DNA here is from genome assembly GCF_040958095.1 of Procambarus clarkii. Taxonomy (NCBI): domain Eukaryota; kingdom Metazoa; phylum Arthropoda; class Malacostraca; order Decapoda; family Cambaridae; genus Procambarus; species Procambarus clarkii. The sequence continues at coordinate 3,353,476 of NC_091206.1, read as the reverse complement.
ACACGTAAAACCGTTCTAATCCGGCTGAAACGTCGATATATGCAATAAAAACCGAACTTCCCCTTTTCATATATCTTACTCAGTATTTTAACGAGAAACAAATAGATGATTGAAAATGAAGTATTTAAGTTTATTATCTAATCAATTATGTGTTTGCATCATTTTTATCGTATATTTAATGAATTAATAACAATAAACTGAAAATTCACAAAAACGTGGAAAAACGGCAAAATATTGCCTAATTCGATGATATTTTGTTAAAATCACATAAAGGAAAAGGAGATAATAAACGTCAAAATATTGCTAAATTCGATGATTTTTCATACGAAACAAAATGCAAAAAAACTTGCTTAAAATGCAATATTATGCCAAATTCTGAGATTTCAAGGCCAACTGACATATCGTGATACTACATGAAATAGTATCGAAATATTGGTAAAAATGAATATATTTACGTAATATCAAACTACATGAAAAACGTGAAAAAAGTCACTATTTTACAATATTTGAGGATTTTAGCTTCAAATCATAAAGCGAGGTTTCGTATTATTTAGATTAAGACAAGACATATGACAATGTTGTTTCCAATACAAATGATAAAAACCAATGTGTTTTCATTAGAATTAACTAAAATGTTCCTGATTTTTCGTTTATATTACTGATGGAAGATGTACACGTAAAACTGCTCTAATCTGGCTGAAACGTCGATATATGAAATAAAAACCGAACTTCTCCCCTTTTCAATATCTTACTCAGTATTTTAACGAGAAACAAATAGATGATTGAAAATGAAGTATTTAAGGGTTTTATCTAATCAATTATGTGTTTGCATCATTTTTATCGTATATTTAATGAATTAATAACAATAAACTGAAAATTCACAAAAACGTGGAAAAACGGCAAAATATTGCCTAATTCGATGATATTTTGTTTAAATCACATAAAGGAAAAGGAGATAATAAACGTCAAAATATTGCTATATACGAAGATTTTTCGTACGAAACAAAATGCAAAAAAACTTGCTTAAAATGCAATATTATGCGAAATTCTGAGATTTGAAGGCCAACTCACATATCGTGATACTACATGAAATAGTATCGAAATATTGGTAAAAATGAATATATTTACGAAATATCAAACTACATGAAAAACGTGAAAAAAGTCACAATTTTACCATATTTGAGAGTTTTAACTTCAAATCATAGAGCGAGGTTTCGTATTATTTAGATCCAAGAAAAGACATATGACAATGTTGTTTCCAATGCAAATGATAAAAACAAATGGAATTAACTAAAATGTTCCTGATTTTCCGTTTATATTACCGATGGAAGATGTACACATAAAACCGTTCTAATCGGGCTGAAACGTCGATATATGCAATAAAAACCGAACTTCTCCCCTTTTATATATCTTACTCAGTATTTTAACGAGAAACAAATAGATGATTGAAAATGAAGTATTTAAGGTTATTATCTAATCAATTATGTGTTTGAATCATTTTTATCGTATATTTAATGAATTAATAACAATAAACTGAAAATTCACAAAAACGTGGAAAAACGGCAAAATATTGCCTAATTCGATGATATTTTGTTTAAATCACATAAAGGAAAAGGAGATAATAAACGTCAAAATATTGCTATATACGATGATTTTTCGTACGAAACAAAATGCAAAAAAACTTGCTTAAAATGCAATATTATGCGAAATTCTGAGATTTGAAGGCCAACTCACATATCGTGATACTACATGAAATAGTATCGAAATATTGGTAAAAATGAATATATTTACGTAATATCAAACTACATGAAAAACGTGAAAAAAGTCACAATTTTACCATATTTGAGGATTTTAACTTCAAATCATAGAGCGAGATTTCGTATTATTTAGATCCAAGAAAAGACATATGACAATGTTGTTTCCAATACAAATGATAAAAACAAATGGAATTAACTAAAATGTTCCTTATTTTCCGTTTATATTTCCGATGGAAGATGTACACGTAAAACCGTTCTAATCCGGCTGAAACGTCGATATATGCAATAAAAACCGAACTTCTCCCCTTTTCAATATCTTACTCAGTATTATAACGAGAAACAAATAGATGATTGAAAATGAAGTATTTAAGGTTATTATCTAATCAATTATGTGTTTGCATCATTTTTATCGTATATTTAATGAATTAATAACAATAAACTGAAAATTCACAAAAACGTGGAAAAACGGCAAAATATTGCCTGATTCGATGATATTTTGTTTAAATCACATAAAGGAAAAGGAGATAATAAACGTCAAAATATTGCTATATACGATGATTTTTCGTACGAAACAAAATGCAAAAAAACTTGCTTAAAATGCAATATTATGCGAAATTCTGAGATTTGAAGGCCAACTCACATATCGTGATACTACATGAAATAGTATCGAAATATTGGGAAAAATGAATATATTTACGTAATATCAAACTACATGAAAAACGTGAAAAAAGTCACAATTTTACCATATTTGAGAATTTTAACTTCAAATCATAGAGCGAGGTTTCGTATTATTTAGATCCAAGAAAAGACATATGACAATGTTGTTTCCAATACAAATGATAAAAACAAATGGAATTAACTAAAATGTTCCTGGTTTTCCGTTTATATTACCGATGGAAGATGTACACGTAAAACCGTTCTAATCCGGCTGAAACGTCGATATATGCAATAAAAACCGAACTTCCCTTTTATATATCTTACTCAGTATTTTAACGAGAAACAAATAGATGATTGAAAATGAAGTATTTAAGTTTATTATCTAATCAATTATGTGTTTGCATCATTTTTATCGTATATTTAATGAATTAATAACAATAAACTGAAAATTCACAAAAACGTGGAAAAACGGCAAAATATTGCCTAATTCGATGATATTTTGTTAAAATCACATAAAGGAAAAGGAGATAATAAACGTCAAAATATTGCTAAATTCGATGATTTTTCATACGAAACAAAATGCAAAAAAACTTGCTTAAAATGCAATATTATGCCAAATTCTGAGATTTCAAGGCCAACTGACATATCGTGATACTACATGAAATAGTATCGAAATATTGGTAAAAATGAATATATTTACGTAATATCAAACTACATGAAAAACGTGAAAAAAGTCACTATTTTACCATATTTGAGGATTTTAACTTCAAATCATAAAGCGAGGTTTCGTATTATTTAGATTAAGACAAGACATATGACAATGTTGTTTCCAATACAAATGATAAAAACCAATGTGTTTTCATTAGAATTAACTAAAATGTTCCTGATTTTTCGTTTATATTACCGATGGAAGATATACACGTAAAACTGCTCTAATCTGGCTGAAACGTCGATATATGAAATAAAAACCGAACTTCTCCCCTTTTCAATATCTTACTCAGTATTTTAACGAGAAACAAATAGATGATTGAAAATGAAGTATTTAAGGGTTTTATCTAATCAATTATGTGTTTGCATCATTTTTATCGTATATTTAATGAATTAATAACAATAAACTGAAAATTCACAAAAACGTGAAAAAACGGCAAAATATTGCCTAATTCGATGATATTTTGTTTAAATCACTTAAAGGAAAAGGAGATAATAAACGTCAATATATTGCTAAATTCGATGATTTTTCGTACGAAACAAAATGCAAAAAAACTTGCTTAAAATGCAATATTATGCGAAATTCTGAGACTTGAAGGCCAACTGACATATCGTGATACTACATGAAATAGTATCGAAATATTGGTAAAAATGAATATATTTACGTAATATCAAACTACATGAAAAACGTGAAAAAAGTCATTATTTTACAATATTTGAAGATTTTAACTTTAAATCATACAGCGAGGTTTCGTATTATTTAGATCCAAGAAAAGACATATGACAATGTTGTTTCCAATACAAATGATAAAAACCAATGGGTTTTCATAAGAATTAACTAAAATGTTCCTGATTTTCCGTTTATATTACCGATGGAAGATGTACACGTAAAACTGCTCTAATCCGGCTGGAACGTCGATATATGCAATAAAAACCGAACTTCTCCCCTTTTCAATATCTTACTCAGTATTTTAACGAGAAACAAATAGATGATTGAAAATGAAGTATTTAAGGTTATTATCTAATCAATTATGTGTTTGCATCATTTTTATCGTATATTTAATGATTTAATAACAATAAACTGAAAATTCAAAAAAAAGTCGAAAAACGGCAAAATATTCCCTAATTCGATGATATTTTGTTAAAATCACATAAAGGAAAAGGAGATAATAAACGTCAAAATATTGCTAAATTCGATGATTTTTCGTACGAAACAAAATGCAAAAAAACTTGCTTAAAATGCAATATTATGCGAAATTCTGAGATTTGAAGGCCAACTGACATATCGTGATACTACATGAAATAGTATCGAAATATTGGTAAAAATGAATATATTTACGTAATATCAAACTACATGAAAAACGTGAAAAAAGTCACTATTTTACCATATTTGAGGATTTTAACTTTAAATCATAAAGCGAGGTTACGTATTATTTAGATCCAAGAAAAGACATATGACAATGTTGTTTCCAATACAAATGATAAAAACCAATGTGTTTTCATTAGAATTAACTAAAATGTTCCTGATTTTCCGTTTATATTACCGATGGAAGATGTACACGTAAAACTGCCCTAATCCGGCTGAAACGTCGATATATGCAATAAAAACCGAACTTCTCCCCTTTTCAATATCTTACTCAGTATTTTAACGAGAAACAAATAGATGATTGAAAATGAAGTATTTAAGGTTATTATCTAATCAATTATGTGTTTGCATCATTTTTATCGTATATTTAATGAATTAATAACAATAAACTGAAAATTCACAAAAACGTGGAAAAACGGCAAAATATTGCCTAATTCGATGATATTTTGTTTAAATCACATAAAGGAAAAGGAGATAATAAACGTCAAAATATTGCTATATACGAAAATTTTTCGTACGAAACAAAATGCAAAAAAACTTGCTTAAAATGCAATATTATGCGAAATTCTGAGATTTGAAGGCCAACTCACATATCGTGATACTACATGAAATAGTATCGAAATATTGGTAAAAATGAATATATTTACGAAATATCAAACTACATGAAAAACGTGAAAAAAGTCACAATTTTACCATATTTGAGAGTTTTAACTTCAAATCATAGAGCGAGGTTTCGTATTATTTAGTTCCAAGAAAAGACATATGACAATGTTGTTTCCAATGCAAATGATAAAAACAAATGGAATTAACTAAAATGTTCCTGATTTTCCGTTTATATTACCGATGGAAGATGTACACATAAAACCGTTCTAATCGGGCTGAAACGTCGATATATGCAATAAAAACCGAACTTCTCCCCTTTTATATATCTTACTCAGTATTTTAACGAGAAACAAATAGATGATTGAAAATGAAGTATTTAAGGTTATTATCTAATCAATTATGTGTTTGAATCATTTTTATCGTATATTTAATGAATTAATAACAATGAACTGAAAATTCACAAAAACGTGGAAAAACGGCAAAATATTGCCTAATTCGAAGATATTTTGTTTAAATCACATAAAGGAAAAGGAGATAATAAACGTCAAAATATTGCTATATACGATGATTTTTCGTACGAAACAAAATGCAAAAAAACTTGCTTAAAATGCAATATTATGCGAAATTCTGAGATTTGAAGGCCAACTCACATATCGTGATACTACATGAAATAGTATCGAAATATTGGTAAAAATGAATATATTTACGTAATATCAAACTACATGAAAAACGTGAAAAAAGTCACAATTTTACCATATTTGAGGATTTTAACTTCAAATCATAGAGCGAGGTTTCGTATTATTTAGATCCAAGAAAAGACATATGACAATGTTGTTTCCAATACAAATGATAAAAACAAATGGAATTAACTAAAATGTTCCTTATTTTCCGTTTATATTTCCGATGGAAGATGTACACGTAAAACCGTTCTAATCCGGCTGAAACGTCGATATATGCAATAAAAACCGAACTTCTCCCCTTTTCAATATCTTACTCAGTATTATAACGAGAAATAAATAGATGATTGAAAATGAAGTATTTAAGGTTATTATCTAATCAATTATGTGTTTGCATCATTTTTATCGTATATTTAATGAATTAATAACAATAAACTGAAAATTCACAAAAACGTGGAAAAACGGCAAAATATTGCCTGATTCGATGATATTTTGTTTAAATCACATAAAGGAAAAGGAGATAATAAACGTCAAAATATTGCTATATACGATGATTTTTCGTACGAAACAAAATGCAAAAAAACTTGCTTAAAATGCAATATTATGCGAAATTCTGAGATTTGAAGGCCAACTCACATATCGTGATACTACATGAAATAGTATCGAAATATTGGGAAAAATGAATATATTTACGTAATATCAAACTACATGAAAAACGTGAAAAAAGTCACAATTTTACCATATTTGAGAATTTTAACTTCAAATCATAGAGCGAGGTTTCGTATTATTTAGATCCAAGAAAAGACATATGACAATGTTGTTTCCAATACAAATGATAAAAACAAATGGAATTAACTAAAATGTTCCTGGTTTTCCGTTTATATTACCGATGGAAGATGTACACGTAAAACCGTTCTAATCCGGCTGAAACGTCGATATATGCAATAAAAACCGAACTTCCCTTTTATATATCTTACTCAGTATTTTAACGAGAAACAAATAGATGATTGAAAATGAAGTATTTAAGTTTATTATCTAATCAATTATGTGTTTGCATCATTTTTATCGTATATTTAATGAATTAATAACAATAAACTGAAAATTCACAAAAACGTGGAAAAACGGCAAAATATTGCCTAATTCGATGATATTTTGTTAAAATCACATAAAGGAAAAGGAGATAATAAACGTCAAAATATTGCTAAATTCGATGATTTTTCATACGAAACAAAATGCAAAAAAACTTGCTTAAAATGCAATATTATGCCAAATTCTGAGATTTCAAGGCCAACTGACATATCGTGATACTACATGAAATAGTATCGAAATATTGGTAAAAATGAATATATTTACGTAATATCAAACTACATGAAAAACGTGAAAAAAGTCACTATTTTACCATATTTGAGGATTTTAACTTCAAATCATAAAGCGAGGTTTCGTATTATTTAGATTAAGACAAGACATATGACAATGTTGTTTCCAATACAAATGATAAAAACCAATGTGTTTTCATTAGAATTAACTAAAATGTTCCTGATTTTTCGTTTATATTACCGATGGAAGATATACACGTAAAACTGCTCTAATCTGGCTGAAACGTCGATATATGAAATAAAAACCGAACTTCTCCCCTTTTCAATATCTTACTCAGTATTTTAACGAGAAACAAATAGATGATTGAAAATGAAGTATTTAAGGGTTTTATCTAATCAATTATGTGTTTGCATCATTTTTATCGTATATTTAATGAATTAATAACAATAAACTGAAAATTCACAAAAACGTGAAAAAACGGCAAAATATTGCCTAATTCGATGATATTTTGTTTAAATCACTTAAAGGAAAAGGAGATAATAAACGTCAATATATTGCTAAATTCGATGATTTTTCGTACGAAACAAAATGCAAAAAAACTTGCTTAAAATGCAATATTATGCGAAATTCTGAGACTTGAAGGCCAACTGACATATCGTGATACTACATGAAATAGTATCGAAATATTGGTAAAAATGAATATATTTACGTAATATCAAACTACATGAAAAACGTGAAAAAAGTCATTATTTTACAATATTTGAAGATTTTAACTTTAAATCATACAGCGAGGTTTCGTATTATTTAGATCCAAGAAAAGACATATGACAATGTTGTTTCCAATACAAATGATAAAAACCAATGGGTTTTCATAAGAATTAACTAAAATGTTCCTGATTTTCCGTTTATATTACCGATGGAAGATGTACACGTAAAACTGCTCTAATCCGGCTGGAACGTCGATATATGCAATAAAAACCGAACTTCTCCCCTTTTCAATATCTTACTCAGTATTTTAACGAGAAACAAATAGATGATTGAAAATGAAGTATTTAAGGTTATTATCTAATCAATTATGTGTTTGCATCATTTTTATCGTATATTTAATGAATTAATAACAATAAACTGAAAATTCAAAAAAAAGTCGAAAAACGGCAAAATATTCCCTAATTCGATGATATTTTGTTAAAATCACATAAAGGAAAAGGAGATAATAAACGTCAAAATATTGCTAAATTCGATGATTTTTCGTACGAAACAAAATGCAAAAAAACTTGCTTAAAATGCAATATTATGCGAAATTCTGAGATTTGAAGGCCAACTGACATATCGTGATACTACATGAAATAGTATCGAAATATTGGTAAAAATGAATATATTTACGTAATATCAAACTACATGAAAAACGTGAAAAAAGTCACTATTTTACCATATTTGAGGATTTTAACTTTAAATCATAAAGCGAGGTTACGTATTATTTAGATCCAAGAAAAGACATATGACAATGTTGTTTCCAATACAAATGATAAAAACCAATGTGTTTTCATTAGAATTAACTAAAATGTTCCTGATTTTCCGTTTATATTACCGATGGAAGATGTACACGTAAAACTGCCCTAATCCGGCTGAAACGTCGATATATGCAATAAAAACCGAACTTCTCCCCTTTTCAATATCTTACTCAGTATTTTAACGAGAAACAAATAGATGATTGAAAATGAAGTATTTAAGGTTATTATCTAATCAATTATGTGTTTGCATCATTTTTATCGTATATTTAATGAATTAATAACAATAAACTGAAAATTCACAAAAACGTGGAAAAACGGCAAAATATTGCCTAATTCGATGATATTTTGTTTAAATCACATAAAGGAAAAGGAGATAATAAACGTCAAAATATTGCTATATACGAAAATTTTTCGTACGAAACAAAATGCAAAAAAACTTGCTTAAAATGCAATATTATGCGAAATTCTGAGATTTGAAGGCCAACTCACATATCGTGATACTACATGAAATAGTATCGAAATATTGGTAAAAATGAATATATTTACGAAATATCAAACTACATGAAAAACGTGAAAAAAGTCACAATTTTACCATATTTGAGAGTTTTAACTTCAAATCATAGAGCGAGGTTTCGTATTATTTAGTTCCAAGAAAAGACATATGACAATGTTGTTTCCAATGCAAATGATAAAAACAAATGGAATTAACTAAAATGTTCCTGGTTTTCCGTTTATATTACCGATGGAAGATGTACACATAAAACCGTTCTAATCGGGCTGAAACGTCGATATATGCAATAAAAACCGAACTTCTCCCCTTTTATATATCTTACTCAGTATTTTAACGAGAAACAAATAGATGATTGAAAATGAAGTATTTAAGGTTATTATCTAATCAATTATGTGTTTGAATCATTTTTATCGTATATTTAATGAATTAATAACAATGAACTGAAAATTCACAAAAACGTGGAAAAACGGCAAAATATTGCCTAATTCGAAGATATTTTGTTTAAATCACATAAAGGAAAAGGAGATAATAAACGTCAAAATATTGCTATATACGATGATTTTTCGTACGAAACAAAATGCAAAAAAACTTGCTTAAAATGCAATATTATGCGAAATTCTGAGATTTGAAGGCCAACTCACATATCGTGATACTACATGAAATAGTATCGAAATATTGGTAAAAATGAATATATTTACGTAATATCAAACTACATGAAAAACGTGAAAAAAGTCACAATTTTACCATATTTGAGGATTTTAACTTCAAATCATAGAGCGAGGTTTCGTATTATTTAGATCCAAGAAAAGACATATGACAATGTTGTTTCCAATACAAATGATAAAAACAAATGGAATTAACTAAAATGTTCCTTATTTTCCGTTTATATTTCCGATGGAAGATGTACACGTAAAACCGTTCTAATCCGGCTGAAACGTCGATATATGCAATAAAAACCGAACTTCTCCCCTTTTCAATATCTTACTCAGTATTATAACGAGAAATAAATAGATGATTGAAAATGAAGTATTTAAGGTTATTATCTAATCAATTATGTGTTTGCATCATTTTTATCGTATATTTAATGAATTAATAACAATAAACTGAAAATTCACAAAAACGTGGAAAAACGGCAAAATATTGCCTGATTCGATGATATTTTGTTTAAATCACATAAAGGAAAAGGAGATAATAAACGTCAAAATATTGCTATATACGATGATTTTTCGTACGAAACAAAATGCAAAAAAACTTGCTTAAAATGCAATATTATGCGAAATTCTGAGATTTGAAGGCCAACTCACATATCGTGATACTACATGAAATAGTATCGAAATATTGGGAAAAATGAATATATTTACGTAATATCAAACTACATGAAAAACGTGAAAAAAGTCACAATTTTACCATATTTGAGAATTTTAACTTCAAATCATAGAGCGAGGTTTCGTATTATTTAGATCCAAGAAAAGACATATGACAATGTTGTTTCCAATACAAATGATAAAAACAAATGGAATTAACTAAAATGTTCCTGATTTTCCGTTTATATTACCGATGGAAGATGTACACGTAAAACCGTTCTAATCCGGCTGAAACGTCGATATATGCAATAAAAACCGAACTTCCCTTTTATATATCTTACTCAGTATTTTAACGAGAAACAAATAGATGATTGAAAATGAAGTATTTAAGGTTATTATCTAATCAATTATGTGTTTGCATCATTTTTATCGTATATTTAATGAATTAATAACAATAAACTGAAAATTCAAAAAAACGTCGAAAAACGGCAAAATATTGCCTAATTCGATGATATTTTGTTAAAATCACATAAAGGAAAAGGAGATAATAAACGTCAAAATATTGCTAAATTCGATGATTTTTCGTACGAAACAAAATGCAAAAAAACTTGCTTAAAATGCAATATTATGCGAAATTCTGAGATTTGAAGGCCAACTGACATATCGTGATACTACATGAAATAGTATCGAAATATTGGTAAAAATGAATATATTTACGTAATATCAAACTACATGAAAAACGTGAAAAAAGTCACTATTTTACCATATTTGAGGATTTTAACTTTAAATCATAAAGCGAGGTTACGTATTATTTAGATCCAAGAAAAGACATATGACAATGTTGTTTCCAATACAAATGATAAAAACCAATGTGTTTTCATTAGAATTAACTAAAATGTTCCTGATTTTCCGTTTATATTACCGATGGAAGATGTACACGTAAAACTGCCCTAATCCGGCTGAAACGTCGATATATGCAATAAAAACCGAACTTCTCCCCTTTTCAATATCTTACTCAGTATTTTAACGAGAAACAAATAGATGATTGAAAATGAAGTATTTAAGGTTATTATCTAATCAATTATGTGTTTGCATCATTTTTATCGTATATTTAATGAATTAATAACAATAAACTGAAAATTCACAAAAACGTGGAAAAACGGCAAAATATTGCCTAATTCGATGATATTTTGTTTAAATCACATAAAGGAAAAGGAGATAATAAACGTCAAAATATTGCTATATACGAAGATTTTTCGTACGAAACAAAATGCAAAAAAACTTGCTTAAAATGCAATATTATGCGAAATTCTGAGATTTGAAGGCCAACTCACATATCGTGATACTACATGAAATAGTATCGAAATATTGGTAAAAATGAATATATTTACGAAATATCAAACTACATGAAAAACGTGAAAAAAGTCACAATTTTACCATATTTGAGAGTTTTAACTTCAAATCATAGAGCGAGGTTTCGTATTATTTAGATCCAAGAAAAGTCATATGACAATGTTGTTTCCAATGCAAATGATAAAAACAAATGGAATTAACTAAATTGTTCCTGATTTTCCGTTTATATTACCGATGGAAGATGTACACATAAAACCGTTCTAATCGGGCTGAAACGTCGATATATGCAATAAAAACCGAACTTCTCCCCTTTTATATATCTTACTCAGTATTTTAACGAGAAACAAATAGATGATTGAAAATGAAGTATTTAAGGTTATTATCTAATCAATTATGTGTTTGAATCATTTTTATCGTATATTTAATGAATTAATAACAATAAACTGAAAATTCACAAAAACGTGGAAAAACGGCAAAATATTGCCTAATTCGATGATATTTTGTTAAAATCACATAAAGGAAAAGGAGATAATAAACGTAAAAATATTGCTAAATTCGATGATTTTTCGTACGAAACAAAATGCAAAAAAACTTTACTTAAAATGCAATATTATGCGAAATTCTGAGATTTGAAGGCGAACTGACATATCGTGATACTACATGAAATAGTATCGAAATATTGGTAAAAATGAATATATTTACGTAATATCAAACTACATGAAAAACGTGAAAAAAGTCACTATTTTACCATATTTGAGGATTTTAACTTCAAATCATAAAGCGAGGTTTCGTATTATTTAGATTAAGAAAAGACATATGACAATGTTGTTTCCAATACAAATGATAAAAACCAATGTGTTTTCATTAGAATTAACTAAAATGTTCCTGATTTTTCGTTTATATTACCGATGGAAGATGTACACGTAAAACTGCTCTAATCCGGCTGAAACGTCGATATATGCAATAAAAACCGAACTTCTCACCTTTTCAATATCTTACTCAGTATTTTAACGAGAAACAAATAGATGATTGAAAATGAAGTATTTAAGGGTTTTATCTAATCAATTATGTGTTTGCATCATTTTTATCGTATATTTAATGAATTAATAACAATAAACTGAAAATTCACAAAAACGTGAAAAAACGGCAAAATATTGCCTAATTCGATGATATTTTGTTTAAATCACTTAAAGGAAAAGGAGATAATAAACGTCAAAATATTGCTAAATTCGATGATTTTTCGTACGAAACAAAATGCAAAAAAACTTGCTTAAAATGCAATATTATGCGAAATTCTGAGATTTGAAGGCCAACAGACATATCGTGATACTACATGAAATAGTATCGAAATATTGGTTAAAATGAATATATTTACGTAATATCAAACTACATGAAAAACGTGAAAAAATCACTATTTTACAATATTTGAAGATTTTAACTTTAAAACGATTCAGCGAGCTTTCGTATTATTTAGATCCAAGAAAAGACATATGACAATGTTGTTTCCAATACAAATGATAAAAACCAATGGGTTTTCATAAGAATTAACTAAAATGTTCCTGATTTTCCGTTTATATTACCGATGGAAGATGTACACGTAAAACTGCTCTAATCCGGCTGAAACGTCGATATATGCAATAAAAACCGAACTTCTCCCCTTTTCAATATCTTACTCAGTATTTTAACGAGAAACAAATAGATGATTGAAAATGAAGTATTTAAGGTTATTATCTAATCAATTATGTGTTTGCATCATTTTTATCGTATATTTAATGAATTAATAACAATAAACTGAAAATACACAAAAACGTGAAAAAACGGCAAAATATTGCCTAATTCGATATTTTGTTTAAATCACTTAAAGGAAAAGGAGATAATAAACGTCAAAATATTGCTAAATTCGATGATTTTTCGTACGAAACAAAATGCAAAAAAACTTGCTTAAAATGCAATATTATGCGAAATTCTGAGATTTGAAGGCCAACTGACATATCGTGATACTACATGAAATAGTATCGAAATATTGGTAAAAACGAATATATTTACGTAATATCAAACTACATGAAAAACGTGAAAAAAGTCACTATTTTACCATATTTGAGGATTTTAACTTTAAATCATAAAGCGAGGTTTCGTATTATTTAGATCCAAGAAAAGACATATGACAATGTTGTTTCCAATACAAATGATAAAAACCAATGTGTTTTCATTAGAATTAACTAAACTGTTCCTGATTTTCCGTTTATATTACCGATGGAAGATGTACACGTAATACTGCTCTAATCCGGCTGAAACGTCGATATATGCAATAAAAACCGAACTTCTCCCTTTTTCAATATCTTACTCAGTATTTTAACGAGAAACAAATAGATGATTGAAAATGAAGTATTTAAGGTTATTATCTAATCAATTATGTGTTTGCATCATTTTTATCGTATATTTAATGAATTAATAACAATAAACTGAAAATTCACAAAAACGTGGAAAAACGGCAAAATATTGCCTAATTCGATGATATTTTGTTAAAATCACTTAAAGGAAAAGGAGATAATAAACGTCAAAATATTGCTAAATTCGATGATTTTTCGTACGAAACAAAATGCAAAAAAACTTGCTTAAAATGCAATATTATGCGAAATTCTGAGATTTGAAGGCGAACTGACATATCGTGATACTACATGAAATAGTATCGAAATATTGGTAAAAATGAATATATTTACGTAATATCAAACTACATGAAAAACGTGAAAAAAGTCACTATTTTACCATATTTGAGGATTTTAACTTCAAATCATAAAGCGAGGTTTCGTATTATTTAGATTAAGAAAAGACATATGACAATGTTGTTTCCAATACAAATGATAAAAACCAATGTGTTTTCATTAGAATTAACTAAAATGTTCCTGATTTTTCGTTTATATTACCGATGGAAGATGTACACGTAAAACTGCTCTAATCCGGCTGAAACGTCGATATATGCAATAAAAACCGAACTTCTCCCCTTTTCAATATCTTACTCAGTATTTTAACGAGAAACAAATAGATGATTGAAAATGAAGTATTTAAGGGTTTTATCTAATCAATTATGTGTTTGCATCATTTTTATCGTATATTTAATGAATTAATAACAATAAACTGAAAATTCACAAAAACGTGAAAAAACGGCAAAATATTGCCTAATTCGATGATATTTTGTTTAAATCACTTAAAGGAAAAGGAGATAATAAACGTCAAAATATTGCTAAATTCGATGATTTTTCGTACGAAACAAAATGCAAAAAAACTTGCTTAAAATGCAATATTATGCGAAATTCTGAGATTTGAAGGCCAACAGACATATCGTGATACTACATGAAATAGTATCGAAATATTGGTTAAAATGAATATATTTACGTAATATCAAACTACATGAAAAACGTGAAAAAATCACTATTTTACAATATTTGAAGATTTTAACTTTAAAACGATTCATCGAGCTTTCGTATTATTTAGATCCAAGAAAAGACATATGACAATGTTGTTTCCAATACAAATGATAAAAACCAATGGGTTTTCATAAGAATTAACTAAAATGTTCCTGATTTTCCGTTTATATTACCGATGGAAGATGTACACGTAAAACTGCTCTAATCCGGCTGAAACGTCGATATATGCAATAAAAACCGAACTTCTCCCCTTTTCAATATCTTACTCAGTATTTTAGCGAGAAACAAATAGATGATTGAAAATGAAGTATTTAAGGTTATTATCTAATCAATTATGTGTTTGCATCATTTTTATCGTATATTTAATGAATTAATAACAATAAACTGAAAATACACAAAAACGTGAAAAAACGGCAAAATATTGCCTAATTCGATATTTTGTTTAAATCACTTAAAGGAAAAGGAGATAATAAACGTCAAAATATTGCTAAATTCGATGATTTTTCGTACGAAACAAAATGCAAAAAAACTTGCTTAAAATGCAATATTATGCGAAATTCTGAGATTTGAAGGCCAACTGACATATCGTGATACTACATGAAATAGTATCGAAATATTGGTAAAAACGAATATATTTACGTAATATCAAACTACATGAAAAACGTGAAAAAAGTCACTATTTTACCATATTTGAGGATTTTAACTTTAAATCATAAAGCGAGGTTTCGTATTATTTAGATCCAAGAAAAGACATATGACAATGTTGTTTCCAATACAAATGATAAAAACCAATGTGTTTTCATTAGAATTAACTAAACTGTTCCTGATTTTCCGTTTATATTACCGATGGAAGATGTACACGTAATACTGCTCTAATCCGGCTGAAACGTCGATATATGCAATAAAAACCGAACTTCTCCCTTTTTCAATATCTTACTCAGTATTTTAACGAGAAACAAATAGATGATTGAAAATGAAGTATTTAAGGTTATTATCTAATCAATTATGTGTTTGCATCATTTTTATCGTATATTTAATGAATTAATAACAATAAACTGAAAATTCACAAAAACGTGGAAAAACGGCAAAATATTGCCTAATTCGATGATATTTTGTTAAAATCACTTAAAGGAAAAGGAGATAATAAACGTCAAAATATTGCTAAATTCGATGATTTTTCGTACGAAACAAAATGCAAAAAAACTTGCTTAAAATGCAATATTATGCGAAATTCTGAGATTTGAAGGCCAACTGACATATCGTGATACTACATGAAATAGTATCGAAATATTGGTAAAAATGAATATATTTACGTAATATCAAACTACATGAAAAACGTGAAAAAAGTCACTATTTTACCATATTTGAGGATTTTAACTTTAAATCATAAAGCGAGGTTTCGTATTATTTAGATCCAAGAAAAGACATATGACAATGTTGTTTCCAATACAAATTATAAAAACCAATGTGTTTTCATTAGAATTAACTAAAATGTTCCTGATTTTCCGTTTATATTACCGATGGAAGATGTACACGTAAAACTGCCCTAAACCGGCTGAAACGTCGATATATGCAATAAAAACCGAACTTCTCCCCTTTTCAATATCTTACTCAGTATTTTAACGAGAAACAAATAGATGATTGAAAATGAAGTATTTAAGGTTATTATCTAATCAATTATGTGTTTGCATCATTTTTATCGTATATTTAATGAATTAATAACAATAAACTGAAAATTCACAAAAACGTGGAAAAACGGCAAAATATTGCCTAATTCGATGATATTTTGTTTAAATCACATAAAGGAAAAGGAGATAATAAACGTCAAAATATTGCTATATACGATGATTTTTCGTACGAAACAAAATGCAAAAAAACTTGCTTAAAATGCAATATTATGCGAAATTATGAGATTTGAAGGCCAACTCACATATCGTGATACTACATGAAATAGTATCGAAATATTGGTAAAAATGAATATATTTACGTAATATCAAACTACATGAAAAACGTGAAAAAAGTCACAATTTTACCATATTTGAGAATTTTAACTTCAAATCATAGAGCGAGGTTTCGTATTATTTAGATCCAAGAAAAGACATATGACAATGTTGTTTCCAATATAAATGATAAAAACAAATGGAATTAACTAAAATGTTCCTGATTTTCCGTTTATATTACCGATGGAAGATGTACACGTAAAACTGCTCTAATCCGGCTGAAACGTCGATATATGCAATAAAAACCGAACTTCTCCCCTTTTCCATATCTTACTCAGTATTTTAACGAGAAACAAATAGATGATTGAAAATGAAGTATTTAAGGTTATTATCTAATCAATTATGTGTTTGCATCATTTTTATCGTATATTTAATGAATTAATAACAATAAACTGAAAATACACAAAAACGTGAAAAAACGGCAAAATATTGCCTAATTCGATGATATTTTGTTTAAATCACTTAAAGGAAAAGGAGATAATAAACGTCAAAATATTGCTAAATTCGATGATTTTTCGTACGAAACAAAATGCAAAAAAACTTGCTTAAAATGCAATATTATGCGAAATTCTGAGATTTGAAGGCCAACTGACATATCGTGATACTACATGAAATAGTATCGAAATATTGGTAAAAATGAATATATTTACGTAATATCAAACTACATGAAAAACGTGAAAAAAAGTCACAATTTTACCATATTTGAGAATTTTAACTTCAAATCATAGAGCGAGGTTTCGTATTATTTAGATCCAAGAAAAGACATATGACAATGTTGTTTCCAATACAAATGATAAAAACAAATGGAATTAACTAAAATGTTCCTGATTTTCCGTTTATATTACCGATGGAAGATGTACACGTAAAACTGCTCTAATCCAGCTGAAACGTCGATATATGCAATAAAAACCGAACTTCTCCCCTTTTCAATATCTTACTCAGTATTTTAACGAGAAACAAATAGATGATTGAAAATGAAGTATTTAAGGGTTTTATCTAATCAATTACGTGTTTGCATCATTTTTATCGTATATTTAATGAATTAATAACAATAAACTGAAAATTCACAAAAACGTGAAAAAACGGCAAAATATTGCCTAATTCGATGATATTTTGTTTAAATCACTTAAAGGAAAAGGAGATAATAAACGTCAAAATATTGCTAAATTCGATGATTTTTCGTACGAAACAAAATGCAAAAAAACTTGCTTAAAATGCAATATTATGCGAAATTCTGAGATTTGAAGGCCAACAGACATATCGTGATACTACATGAAATAGTATCGAAATATTGGTTAAAATGAATATATTTACGTAATATCAAACTACATGAAAAACGTGAAAAAATCACTATTTTACAATATTTGAAGATTTTAACTTTAAAACGATTCATCGAGCTTTCGTATTATTTAGATCCAAGAAAAGACATATGACAATGTTGTTTCCAATACAAATGATAAAAACCAATGGGTTTTCATAAGAATTAACTAAAATGTTCCTGATTTTCCGTTTATATTACCGATGGAAGATGTACACGTAAAACTGCTCTAATCCGGCTGAAACGTCGATATATGCAATAAAAACCGAACTTCTCCCCTTTTCAATATCTTACTCAGTATTTTAGCGAGAAACAAATAGATGATTGAAAATGAAGTATTTAAGGTTATTATCTAATCAATTATGTGTTTGCATCATTTTTTTCGTATATTTAATGAATTAATAACAATAAACTGAAAATACACAAAAACGTGAAAAAACGGCAAAATATTGCCTAATTCGATATTTTGTTTAAATCACTTAAAGGAAAAGGAGATAATAAACGTCAAAATATTGCTAAATTCGATGATTTTTCGTACGAAACAAAATGCAAAAAAACTTGCTTAAAATGCAATATTATGCGAAATTCTGAGATTTGAAGGCCAACTGACATATCGTGATACTACATGAAATAGTATCGAAATATTGGTAAAAACGAATATATTTACGTAATATCAAACTACATGAAAAACGTGAAAAAAGTCACTATTTTACCATATTTGAGGATTTTAACTTTAAATCATAAAGCGAGGTTTCGTATTATTTAGATCCAAGAAAAGACATATGACAATGTTGTTTCCAATACAAATGATAAAAACCAATGTGTTTTCATTAGAATTAACTAAACTGTTCCTGATTTTCCGTTTATATTACCGATGGAAGATGTACACGTAATACTGCTCTAATCCGGCTGAAACGTCGATATATGCAATAAAAACCGAACTTCTCCCTTTTTCAATATCTTACTCAGTATTTTAACGAGAAACAAATAGATGATTGAAAATGAAGTATTTAAGGTTATTATCTAATCAATTATGTGTTTGCATCATTTTTATCGTATATTTAATGAATTAATAACAATAAACTGAAAATTCACAAAAACGTGGAAAAACGGCAAAATATTGCCTAATTCGATGATATTTTGTTAAAATCACTTAAAGGAAAAGGAGATAATAAACGTCAAAATATTGCTAAATTCGATGATTTTTCGTACGAAACAAAATGCAAAAAAACTTGCTTAAAATGCAATATTATGCGAAATTCTGAGATTTGAAGGCCAACTGACATATCGTGATACTACATGAAATAGTATCGAAATATTGGTAAAAATGAATATATTTACGTAATATCAAACTACATGAAAAACGTGAAAAAAGTCACTATTTTACCATATTTGAGGATTTTAACTTTAAATCATAAAGCGAGGTTTCGTATTATTTAGATCCAAGAAAAGACATATGACAATGTTGTTTCCAATACAAATTATAAAAACCAATGTGTTTTCATTAGAATTAACTAAAATGTTCCTGATTTTCCGTTTATATTACCGATGGAAGATGTACACGTAAAACTGCCCTAAACCGGCTGAAACGTCGATATATGCAATAAAAACCGAACTTCTCCCCTTTTCAATATCTTACTCAGTATTTTAACGAGAAACAAATAGATGATTGAAAATGAAGTATTTAAGGTTATTATCTAATCAATTATGTGTTTGCATCATTTTTATCGTATATTTAATGAATTAATAACAATAAACTGAAAATTCACAAAAACGTGGAAAAACGGCAAAATATTGCCTAATTCGATGATATTTTGTTTAAATCACATAAAGGAAAAGGAGATAATAAACGTCAAAATATTGCTATATACGATGATTTTTCGTACGAAACAAAATGCAAAAAAACTTGCTTAAAATGCAATATTATGCGAAATTATGAGATTTGAAGGCCAACTCACATATCGTGATACTACATGAAATAGTATCGAAATATTGGTAAAAATGAATATATTTACGTAATATCAAACTACATGAAAAACGTGAAAAAAGTCACAATTTTACCATATTTGAGAATTTTAACTTCAAATCATAGAGCGAGGTTTCGTATTATTTAGATCCAAGAAAAGACATATGACAATGTTGTTTCCAATATAAATGATAAAAACAAATGGAATTAACTAAAATGTTCCTGATTTTCCGTTTATATTACCGATGGAAGATGTACACGTAAAACTGCTCTAATCCGGCTGAAACGTCGATATATGCAATAAAAACCGAACTTCTCCCCTTTTCCATATCTTACTCAGTATTTTAACGAGAAACAAATAGATGATTGAAAATGAAGTATTTAAGGTTATTATCTAATCAATTATGTGTTTGCATCATTTTTATCGTATATTTAATGAATTAATAACAATAAACTGAAAATACACAAAAACGTGAAAAAACGGCAAAATATTGCCTAATTCGATGATATTTTGTTTAAATCACTTAAAGGAAAAGGAGATAATAAACGTCAAAATATTGCTAAATTCGATGATTTTTCGTACGAAACAAAATGCAAAAAAACTTGCTTAAAATGCAATATTATGCGAAATTCTGAGATTTGAAGGCCAACTGACATATCGTGATACTACATGAAATAGTATCGAAATATTGGTAAAAATGAATATATTTACGTAATATCAAACTACATGAAAAACGTGAAAAAAAGTCACAATTTTACCATATTTGAGAATTTTAACTTCAAATCATAGAGCGAGGTTTCGTATTATTTAGATCCAAGAAAAGACATATGACAATGTTGTTTCCAATACAAATGATAAAAACAAATGGAATTAACTAAAATGTTCCTGATTTTCCGTTTATATTACCGATGGAAGATGTACACGTAAAACTGCTCTAATCCGGCTGAAACGTCGATATATGCAATAAAAACCGAACTTCTCCCCTTTTCAATATCTTACTCAGTATTTTAACGAGAAACAAATAGATGATTGAAAATGAAGTATTTAAGGGTTTTATCTAATCAATTATGTGTTTGCATCATTTTTATCGTATATTTAATGAATTAATAACAATAAACTGAAAATTCACAAAAACGTGAAAAAACGGCAAAATATTGCCTAATTCGATGATATTTTGTTTAAATCACTTAAAGGAAAAGGAGATAATAAACGTCAAAATATTGCTAAATTCGATGATTTTTCGTACGAAACAAAATGCAAAAAAACTTGCTTAAAATGCAATATTATGCGAAATTCTGAGATTTGAAGGCCAACAGACATATCGTGATACTACATGAAATAGTATCGAAATATTGGTTAAAATGAATATATTTACGTAATATCAAACTACATGAAAAACGTGAAAAAATCACTATTTTACAATATTTGAAGATTTTAACTTTAAAACGATTCATCGAGCTTTCGTATTATTTAGATCCAAGAAAAGACATATGACAATGTTGTTTCCAATACAAATGATAAAAACCAATGGGTTTTCATAAGAATTAACTAAAATGTTCCTGATTTTCCGTTTATATTACCGATGGAAGATGTACACGTAAAACTGCTCTAATCCGGCTGAAACGTCGATATATGCAATAAAAACCGAACTTCTCCCCTTTTCAATATCTTACTCAGTATTTTAGCGAGAAACAAATAGATGATTGAAAATGAAGTATTTAAGGTTATTATCTAATCAATTATGTGTTTGCATCATTTTTATCGTATATTTAATGAATTAATAACAATAAACTGAAAATACACAAAAACGTGAAAAAACGGCAAAATATTGCCTAATTCGATATTTTGTTTAAATCACTTAAAGGAAAAGGAGATAATAAACGTCAAAATATTGCTAAATTCGATGATTTTTCGTACGAAACAAAATGCAAAAAAACTTGCTTAAAATGCAATATTATGCGAAATTCTGAGATTTGAAGGCCAACTGACATATCGTGATACTACATGAAATAGTATCGAAATATTGGTAAAAACGAATATATTTACGTAATATCAAACTACATGAAAAACGTGAAAAAAGTCACTATTTTACCATATTTGAGGATTTTAACTTTAAATCATAAAGCGAGGTTTCGTATTATTTAGATCCAAGAAAAGACATATGACAATGTTGTTTCCAATACAAATGATAAAAACCAATGTGTTTTCATTAGAATTAACTAAACTGTTCCTGATTTTCCGTTTATATTACCGATGGAAGATGTACACGTAATACTGCTCTAATCCGGCTGAAACGTCGATATATGCAATAAAAACCGAACTTCTCCCTTTTTCAATATCTTACTCAGTATTTTAACGAGAAACAAATAGATGATTGAAAATGAAGTATTTAAGGTTATTATCTAATCAATTATGTGTTTGCATCATTTTTATCGTATATTTAATGAATTAATAACAATAAACTGAAAATTCACAAAAACGTGGAAAAACGGCAAAATATTGCCTAATTCGATGATATTTTGTTAAAATCACTTAAAGGAAAAGGAGATAATAAACGTCAAAATATTGCTAAATTCGATGATTTTTCGTACGAAACAAAATGCAAAAAAACTTGCTTAAAATGCAATATTATGCGAAATTCTGAGATTTGAAGGCCAACTGACATATCGTGATACTACATGAAATAGTATCGAAATATTGGTAAAAATGAATATATTTACGTAATATCAAACTACATGAAAAACGTGAAAAAAGTCACTATTTTACCATATTTGAGGATTTTAACTTTAAATCATAAAGCGAGGTTTCGTATTATTTAGATCCAAGAAAAGACATATGACAATGTTGTTTCCAATACAAATTATAAAAACCAATGTGTTTTCATTAGAATTAACAAAAATGTTCCTGATTTTCCGTTTATATTAACGTTGGAAGATGTACACGTAAAACTGCCCTAAACCGGCTGAAACGTCGATATATGCAATAAAAACCGAACTTCTCCCCTTTTCAATATCTTACTCAGTATTTTAACGAGAAACAAATAGATGATTGAAAATGAAGTATTTAAGGTTATTATCTAATCAATTATGTGTTTGCATCATTTTTATCGTATATTTAATGAATTAATAACAATAAACTGAAAATTCACAAAAACGTGGAAAAACGGCAAAATATTGCCTAATTCGATGATATTTTGTTTAAATCACATAAAGGAAAAGGAGATAATAAACGTCAAAATATTGCTATATACGATGATTTTTCGTACGAAACAAAATGCAAAAAAACTTGCTTAAAATGCAATATTATGCGAAATTATGAGATTTGAAGGCCAACTCACATATCGTGATACTACATGAAATAGTATCGAAATATTGGTAAAAATGAATATATTTACGTAATATCAAACTACATGAAAAACGTGAAAAAAGTCACAATTTTACCATATTTGAGAATTTTAACTTCAAATCATAGAGCGAGGTTTCGTATTATTTAGATCCAAGAAAAGACATATGACAATGTTGTTTCCAATATAAATGATAAAAACAAATGGAATTAACTAAAATGTTCCTGATTTTCCGTTTATATTACCGATGGAAGATGTACACGTAAAACTGCTCTAATCCGGCTGAAACGTCGATATATGCAATAAAAACCGAACTTCTCCCCTTTTCAATATCTTACTCAGTATTTTAGCGAGAAACAAATAGATGATTGAAAATGAAGTATTTAAGGTTATTATCTAATCAATTATGTGTTTGCATCATTTTTATCGTATATTTAATGAATTAATAACAATAAACTGAAAATACACAAAAACGTGAAAAAACGGCAAAATATTGCCTAATTCGATATTTTGTTTAAATCACTTAAAGGAAAAGGAGATAATAAACGTCAAAATATTGCTAAATTCGATGATTTTTCGTACGAAACAAAATGCAAAAAAACTTGCTTAAAATGCAATATTATGCGAAATTCTGAGATTTGAAGGCCAACTGACATATCGTGATACTACATGAAATAGTATCGAAATATTGGTAAAAACGAATATATTTACGTAATATCAAACTACATGAAAAACGTGAAAAAAGTCACTATTTTACCATATTTGAGGATTTTAACTTTAAATCATAAAGCGAGGTTTCGTATTATTTAGATCCAAGAAAAGACATATGACAATGTTGTTTCCAATACAAATGATAAAAACCAATGTGTTTTCATTAGAATTAACTAAACTGTTCCTGATTTTCCGTTTATATTACCGATGGAAGATGTACACGTAATACTGCTCTAATCCGGCTGAAACGTCGATATATGCAATAAAAACCGAACTTCTCCCTTTTTCAATATCTTACTCAGTATTTTAACGAGAAACAAATAGATGATTGAAAATGAAGTATTTAAGGTTATTATCTAATCAATTATGTGTTTGCATCATTTTTATCGTATATTTAATGAATTAATAACAATAAACTGAAAATTCACAAAAACGTGGAAAAACGGCAAAATATTGCCTAATTCGATGATATTTTGTTAAAATCACTTAAAGGAAAAGGAGATAATAAACGTCAAAATATTGCTAAATTCGATGATTTTTCGTACGAAACAAAATGCAAAAAAACTTGCTTAAAATGCAATATTATGCGAAATTCTGAGATTTGAAGGCCAACTGACATATCGTGATACTACATGAAATAGTATCGAAATATTGGTAAAAATGAATATATTTACGTAATATCAAACTACATGAAAAACGTGAAAAAAGTCACTATTTTACCATATTTGAGGATTTTAACTTTAAATCATAAAGCGAGGTTTCGTATTATTTAGATCCAAGAAAAGACATATGACAATGTTGTTTCCAATACAAATTATAAAAACCAATGTGTTTTCATTAGAATTAACTAAAATGTTCCTGATTTTCCGTTTATATTAACGTTGGAAGATGTACACGTAAAACTGCCCTAAACCGGCTGAAACGTCGATATATGCAATAAAAACCGAACTTCTCCCCTTTTCAATATCTTACTCAGTATTTTAACGAGAAACAAATAGATGATTGAAAATGAAGTATTTAAGGTTATTATCTAATCAATTATGTGTTTGCATCATTTTTATCGTATATTTAATGAATTAATAACAATAAACTGAAAATTCACAAAACGTGGAAAAACGGCAAAATATTGCCTAATTCGATGATATTTTGTTTAAATCACATAAAGGAAAAGGAGATAATAAACGTCAAAATATTGCTATATACGATGATTTTTCGTACGAAACAAAATGCAAAAAAACTTGCTTAAAATGCAATATTATGCGAAATTATGAGATTTGAAGGCCAACTCACATATCGTGATACTACATGAAATAGTATCGAAATATTGGTAAAAATGAATATATTTACGTAATATCAAACTACATGAAAAACGTGAAAAAATCACAATTTTACCATATTTGAGAATTTTAACTTCAAATCATAGAGCGAGGTTTCGTATTATTTAGATCCAAGAAAAGACATATGACAATGTTGTTTCCAATATAAATGATAAAACAAATGGAATTAACTAAAATGTTCCTGATTTTCCGTTTATATTACCGATGGAAGATGTACACGTAAAACTGCTCTAATCCGGCTGAAACGTCGATATATGCAATAAAAACCGAACTTCTCCCCTTTTCAATATCTTACTCAGTATTTTAACGAGAAACAAATAGATGATTGAAAATGAAGTATTTAAGGTTATTATCTAATCAATTATGTGTTTGCATCATTTTTATCGTATATTTAATGAATTAATAACAATAAACTGAAAATACACAAAAACGTGAAAAAAACGGCAAAATATTGCCTAATTCGATGATATTTTGTTTAAATCACTTAAAGGAAAAGGAGATAATAAACGTCAAAATATTGCTAAATTCGATGATTTTTCGTACGAAACAAATGCAAAAAAACTTGCTTAAAATGCAATATTATGCGAAATTCTGAGATTTGAAGGCCAACTGACATATCGTGATACTACATGAAATAGTATCGAAATATTGGTAAAAATGAATATATTTACGTAATATCAAACTACATGAAAAACGTGAAAAAAAGTCACAATTTTACCATATTTGAGAATTTTAACTTCAAATCATAGAGCGAGGTTTCGTATTATTTAGATCCAAGAAAAGACATATGACAATGTTGTTTCCAATACAAATGATAAAAACAAATGGAATTAACTAAAATGTTCCTGATTTTCCGTTTATATTACCGATGGAAGATGTACACGTAAAACTGCTCTAATCCGGCTGAAACGTCGATATATGCAATAAAAACCGAACTTCTCCCCTTTTCAATATCTTACTCAGTATTTAACGAGAAACAAATAGATGATTCAAAATGAAGTATTTAAGGTTATTATCTAATCAATTATGTGTTTGCATCATTTTTATCGTATATTTAATGAATTAATAACAATAAACTGAAAATACACAAAAACGTGAAAAAACGGCAAAATATTGCCTAATTCGATGATATTTTGTTTTATCACTTAAAGGAAAAGGAGATAATAAACGTCAAAATATTGCTAAATTCGATGATTTTTCGTACGAAACAAATGCAAAAAAACTTGCTTAAAATGCAATATTATGCGAAATTCTGAGATTTGAAGGCCAACTGACATATCGTGATACTACATGAAATAGTATCGAAATATTGGTAAAAATGAATATATTTACGTAATATCAAACTACATGAAAAACGTGAAAAAAGTCACAATTTTACCATATTTGAGAATTTTAACTTCAAATCATAGAGCGAGGTTTCGTATTATTTAGATCCAAGAAAAGACATATGACAATGTTGTTTCCAATACAAATGATAAAAACAAATGGAATTAACTAAAATGTTCCTGATTTTCCGTTTATATTACCGATGGAAGATGTACACGTAAAACTGCTCTAATCCGGCTGAAACGTCGATATATGCAATAAAAACCGAACTTCTCCCCTTTTCAATATCTTACTCAGTATTTTAACGAGAAACAAATAGATGATTGAAAATGAAGTATTTAAGGTTATTATCTAATCAATTATGTGTTTGCATCATTTTTATCGTATATTTAATGAATTAATAACAATAAACTGAAAATACACAAAAACGTGAACAAACGGCAAAATATTGCCTAATTCGATGATATTTTGTTTAAATCACTTAAAAGAAAAGGAGATAATAAACGTCAAATATTGCTAAATTCGATGATTTTTCGTACGAAACAAAATGCAAAAAAACTTGCTTAAAATGCAATATTATGCGAAATTCTGAGATTTGAAGGCCAACTGACATATCGTGATACTACATGAAATAGTATCGAAATATTGGTAAAAATGAATATATTTACGTAATATCAAACTACATGAAAAACGTGAAAAAAGTCACTATTTTACAATATTTGAAGATTTTAACTTTAAATCATACAGCGAGGTTTCGTATTATTTAGATCCAAGAAAAGACATATGACAATGTTGTTTCCAATACAAATGATAACAACCAATGGGTTTTCATAAGAATTAACTAAAATGTTCCTGATTTTCCGTTTATATTACCGATGGAAGATGTACACGTAAAACTGCTCTAATCCGGCTGAAACGTCGATATATGCAATAAAACCGAACTTCTCCCCTTTTCAATATCTTACTCAGTATTTTAACGAGAAACAAATAGATGATTGAAAATGAAGTATTTAAGGTTGTTATCTAATCAATTATGTGTTTGCATCATTTTTATCGTATATTTAATGAATTAATAACAATAAACTGAAAATTCACAAAAACGTGGAAAAACGGCAAAATATTGCCTAATTCGATGATATTTTGTTAAAATCACATAAAGGAAAAGGAGATAATAAACGTCAAAATATTGCTAAATTCGATGATTTTTCGTACGAAACAAAATGCAAAAAAACTTGCTTAAAATGCAATATTATGCGAAATTCTGAGATTTGAAGGCCAACTGACATATCGTGATACTACATGAAATAGTATCGAAATATTGGTAAAAATGAATATATTTACGTAATATCAAACTACATGAAAAACGTGAAAAAAGTCACTATTTTTACCATATTTGAGGATTTTAACTTTAAATCATAAAGCGAGGTTTCGTATTATTTAGATCCAAGAAAAGACATATGACAATGTTGTTTCCAATACAAATGATAAAAACCAATGTGTTTTCATTAGAATTAACTAAAATGTTCCTGATTTTCCGTTTATATTACCGATGGAAGATGTACACGTAAAACTGCCCTAATCCGGCTGAAACGTCGATATATGCAATAAAAACCGA
>NC_091206.1:3293573-3324170 GCF_040958095.1 Procambarus clarkii | reverse complement strand
GATCAAGTTTTCTTGCATTTTGTTTCGTACGAAAAATCATCGAATTTAGCAATATTTAGACGTTTATCATCCCCTTTTCCTTCATGTGATTTAAATAAAATATCATCGAATTAGGCAATATTTTGCCGTTTTCCACGTTTTTGTGAATTTTCAGTAGATGGGTATTAATTCATATATATACGATAAAAATGATGCAAACACATAATTGATTAGATAATAACCTTAAATACTTCATTTTCAATCAACTATTTTTTTCTCGTTAAAATACTGAGTAAGATATTGAAAAGGGGAGAAGTTCGGTTTTTATTGCATATATCGACGTTTCAGCCGGATTAGAGCGGTTTTACGTGTACATCTTCCATCGGTAATATAAACGGAAAATCAGGAACATTTTAGTTAATTCTAATGAAAACACATTGTTTTTTATCATTTGTATTGGAAACAGCATTGTCATATGTCTTTTCTTGGATCTAAATAATACGAAACCTCGCTCTATGATTTGAAGTTAAAATCCTCAAATATGGTTAAATAGTGACTTTTTTCACGTTTTTCATGTAGTTTGATATTACGTAAATATATTCATTTTTAAAAATATTTCGATACTATTTCATGTAGTATCACGATATGTGATTTGGCCTTCAAATCTCAGAATTTCGCATAATATTGCATTTTAATCAAGTTTTCTTGCATTTTGTTTCGTACGAAAAATCATCGAATTTAGCAATATTTAGACGTTTATCATCCCCTTTTCCTTCATGTGATTTAAATAAAATATCATCGAATTAGGCAATATTTTGCCGTTTTCCACGTTTTTGTGAATTTTCAGTAGATGGGTATTAATTCATATATATACGATAAAAATGATGCAAACACATAATTGATTAGATAATAACCTTTAATACTTCATTTTCAATCAACTATTTTTTTCTGGTTAAAATACTGAGTAAGATATTGAAAAGGGGAGAAGTTCGGTTTTTATTGCATATATCGACGTTTCAGCCGGATTAGAGCGGTTTTACGTGTACATCTTCCATCGGTAATATAAACGGAAAATCAGGAACATTTTAGTTAATTCTAATGAAAACACATTGTTTTTTATCATTTGTATTGGAAACAGCATTGTCATATGTCTTTTCTTGGATCTAAATAATACGAAACCTCGCTCTATGATTTGAAGTTAAAATCCTCAAATATGGTTAAATAGTGACTTTTTTCACGTTTTTCATGTAGTTTGATATTACGTAAATATATTCATTTTTAAAAATATTTCGATACTATTTCATGTAGTATCACGATATGTGATTTGGCCTTCAAATCTCAGTATTTCGCATAATATTGCATTTTAAGCAAGTTTTCTTGCATTTTGTTTCGTACGAAACAAAATGCATATGCGAAACAATGCGAAACAAATGCGAAACAAATCACATATCGTGATACCGGCTGAAACGTCGATATATGCAATAAAAACCGAACTTCTCCCCTTTTCAATATCTTACTCAGTATTTTAACGAGAAACAAATAGTTGATTGAAAATGAAGTATTTAAGGTTATTATCTAATCAATTATGTGTTTGCATAATTTTTATCGTATATATATCAATTAATACCCATGGACTGAAAATTCACAAAAACGTGGAAAACGGCAAAATATTGCCTAATTCGATGACATTTTATTTAAATCACATGAAGGAAAAGGGGATGATAAACGTCAAAATATTGGTAAATTCGATGATTTTTCGTACGAAACAAAATGCAAGAAAACTTGCTTAAATGCAATATTATGCGAAATTCTGAAATTTGAAGGCCAAATCACATATCGTGATACTACATGAAATAGTATCGAAATATTGGTAAAAATGAATATATTTACGTAATATCAAACTACATGAAAAACGTGAAAAAAGTCACTATTTTACCATATTTGAGGATTTTACCTTCAAATCATAGAGCGAGGTTTCGAATTATTTAGTTCCAAGAAAAGATATATGACAATGTTGTTTCCAATACAAATGATAAAAAACAATGTGTTTTCATTAGAATTAACTATAATGTTCTTGATTTTCCGTTTACATTAACGAGGGAAGATGTACACGTAAAACCGCTCTAATCCAGCTGAAACGTCGATATATGCAATAAAAACCGATTTTCTCCCCTTTTCAATATTCTACTCAGTATTTTAACGAGAAACAAAAAGATGATTGAAAATGAAGTATTTAAGGTTATTATCTAATCAATTATGTGTTTGCATCATTTTTATCGTATATATATGAATTAATACCCATGGACTGAAAATTCACAAAAACGTGGAAAACGGCAAAATATTGCCTAATTCGATGATATTTTGTTTAAATCACATGAAGGAAAAGGAGATGATAAACGTCAAAATATTGCTAAATTTGATGATTTTTCGTACGAAACAAAATGCAAGAAAACTTGCTTAAAATGCAATATTATGCGAAATTCTGAGATTTGAAGGCCAAATCACATATCGTGATACTACATGAAATAGTATCGAAATATTGGTAAAAATGAATATATTTACGTAATATCAAACTACATGAAAAACGTGAAAAAGTCACTATTTTACCATATTTGAGGATTTTAACTTCAAATCATAGAGCGAGGTTTCGTATTATTTAGATCCAAAAAAAGACATATGACAATGTTGTTTCCAATACAAATGATAAAAATCAATGTGTTTTCATTAGAATTAACTAAAATGTTCCTGATTTTCCGTTTATATTACCGATGGAAGATGTACACGTAAAACCGCTCTAATCCGGCTGAAACGTCGATATATGCAATAAAAACAGAACTTCTCCCCTTTTTAATATCTTTCTCAGTATTTTAACGAGAAACAAATAGTTGATTGAAAATGAAGTATTTAGGGTTATTATCTAATCAATTATGTGTTTGTATCATTTTTATCGTATATATATTGAATTATTACCCATAGAATGAAAATTCACAAAAACGTGGAAAAACGGCAAAATATTGCCTAATTCGATGATATTTTGTTTAAATCACATGAAGGAAAAGGGGATGATAAACGTCAAAATATTGCTAAATTCGATGATTTTTTTTGTGTACAAAACAAAATGCAAGAAAACTTGCTTAAAATGCAATATTATGCGAAATTCTGAGATTTAAAGGCCAAATCACATATCGTGATACTACATGAAATAGTATCGAAATATTGGTAAAAATGAATATATTTACGTAATATCAAACTACATGAAAAACGTGAAAAAAGTCACTATTTAACCATATTTGAGGATTTTAACTTCAAATCATAGAACAATATTTCGTATTATTTAGATCCAAGAAAAGACATATGACAATGTTGTTTCCAATACAAATGATAAAAATCAATCTGTTTTCATTAGAATTAACTAAAATGATCCTGATTTTCCGTTTATATTACCGATGGAAGATGTATACGTAAAACCGCTCTATTCCGGCTGAAACGTCGATATATGCAATAAAAACCGAACTTCTCCCTTTTTCAATATCTTACTCAGTATTTTAACGAGAAACAAATAGTTGATTGAAAATGAAGTATTTAAGGTTATTATCTAATCAATTATGTGTTTGCATCATTTTTATCGTATATATATCAATTAATACCCATGGACTGAAAATTCACAAAAACGTGGATAACGGCAAAATATTGCCTAATTCGATGATATTTTATTTAAATCACATGAAGGAAAAGGGGATGATAAACGTCAAAATATTGGTAAATTCGATGATTTTTCGTACGAAACAAAATGCAAGAAAACTTGCTTAAAATGCAATATTATGTAAATTTCTTAGATTTGAAGGCCAAATCACATATCGTGATACTACATGAAATAGTATCGAAATATTGGTAAAAATGAATATATTTACGTAATATCAAACTACATGAAAAACGTGAAAAAAGTCACTATTTTACCATATTTGAGGATTTTACCTTCAAATCATAGAGCGAGGTTTCGAATTATTTAGTTCCAAGAAAAGACATATGACAATGTTGTTTCCAATACAAATGATAAAAAACAATGTGTTTTCATTAGAATTAACTAAAATGTTCTTGATTTTCTGTTTATATTAACGAGGGAAGATGTACACGTAAAACCGCTCTAATCCAGCTAAAACGTCGATATATGCAATAAAAACCGAACTTCTCCCCTTTTCAATATCTTACTCAGTATTTTAACGAGAAACAAATAGATGATTGAAAATGAAGTATTTAAGGTTATTATCTAATCAATTATGTGTTTGCATCATTTTTATCGTATATATATGAATTAATAGCCATGGACTGAAAATTCACGAAAACTTGGAAAACGGCAAAATATTGCCTAATTCGATGATATTTTATTTAAATCACATGAAGGAAAAGGGGATGATAAACGTTTAAATATTGATAAATTCGATGATTTTTCGAACGAAACAAAATGCAAGAAAACTTGCTTAAAATGCAATATTATGCTAAATTCTGAGATTTGAAGGCCAAATCACATATCGTGATACTACATGAAATAGTATCAAAATATTGGTAAAAATGAATATATTTACGTAATATCAAACTACATGAAAAACGTGAAAAAAATCACTATTTTACCATATTTGAGGATTTTACCTTCAAATCATAGAGCGAGGTTTCGTATTATTTAGTTCCAAGAAAAGACATATGACAATGTTGTTTCCAATACAAATGATAAAAAACAATGTGTTTTCATTAGAATTAACTATAGTGTTCTTGATTTTCCGTTTATATTAACGAGGGAAGATGTACACGTAAAACCGCTCTAATCCAGCTGAAACGTCGATATATGCAATAAAAACCGAACTTCTCCCCTTTTCAATATCTTACTCAGTATTTTAACGAGAAACAAATAGGTGATTGAAAATGAAGTATTTAAGGTTATTATCTAATCAATTATGTGTTTGCAACCTTATTTATCGTATATATATGAAGTAATACCCATTGACTGAAAATTCACAAAAACGTGGAAAACGGCAAAATATTGCCTAATTCGATGATATTTTGTTTAAATCACATGAAGGAAAAGGGGATGATAAACGTCAAAATATTGCTAAATTCGATGATTTTTCGTACGAAACAAAATGCAAGAAAACTTGCTTAAAATGCAATATTATGCGAAATTCTGAGATTTGAAGGCCAAATCACATATCGTGATACTACATGAAATAGTATCGAAATATTGGTAAAAATGAATATATTTACGTAATATCAAACTACATGAAAAACGTGAAAAAAGTCACTATTTAACCATTTTTGAGGATTTTAACTTCAAATCATAGAGCGAGGTTTCGTATTATTTAGATCCAAGAAAAGACATATGCCAATGCTGTTTCCAATTCAAATGATAAAAATCAATGTGTTTTCATTAGAATTAACTAAAATGTTCCTGATTTTCCGTTTATATTACCGATGGAAGATGTATACGTAAAACCGCTCTATTCCGGCTGAAACGTCGATATATGCAATAAAAACCGAACTTCTCCCCTTTTCAATATCTTACTCAGTATTTTAACGAGAAACAAATAGTTGATTGAAAATGAAGTATTTAAGGCTATTATCTAATCAATTATGTGTTTGCATCATTTTTATCGAATATATATATCAATTAATACCCATGGACTGAAAATTCACAAAAACGTGGAAAACGGCAAAATATTGCCTAATTCGATGATATTTTATTTAAATCACATGAAGGAAAAGGGGATGATAAACGTCAAAATATTGTTAAATTCGATGATTTTTCGTACGAAACAAAATG
Source organism: Procambarus clarkii (assembly GCF_040958095.1). Taxonomy (NCBI): domain Eukaryota; kingdom Metazoa; phylum Arthropoda; class Malacostraca; order Decapoda; family Cambaridae; genus Procambarus; species Procambarus clarkii. Next base: position 3,318,379 of record NC_091206.1, on the reverse strand, counting down.
CAAGAAAACTTGCTTAAAATGCAATATTATGCGAAATTCTGAGATTTGAAGGCCAAATCACAAATCGTGATACTACATGAAATAGTATCGAAATATTGGTAAAAATGAATATATTTACGTAATATCAAACTACATGAAAAACGTGAAAAAAGTCACTATTTAACCATTTTTGAGGATTTTACCTTCAAATCATAGAGCGAGGTTTCGTATTATTTAGTTCCAAGAAAAGACATATGACAATGTTGTTTCCAATACAAATGATAAAAAACAATGTGTTTTCATTAGAATTAACTATAGTGTTCTTGATTTTCCGTTTATATTAACGAGGGAAGATGTACACGTAAAACCGCTCTAATCCAGCTGAAACGTCGATATATGCAATAAAAACCGAACTTCTCCCCTTTTCAATACTCAGTATTTTAACGAGAAACAAATAGGTGATTGAAAATGAAGTATTTAAGGTTATTATCTAATCAATTATGTGTTTGCAACCTTATTTATCGTATATATATGAAGTAATACCCATTGACTGAAAATTCACAAAAACGTGGAAAACGGCAAAATATTGCCTAATTCGATGATATTTTGTTTAAATCACATGAAGGAAAAGGGGATGATAAACGTCAAAATATTGCTAAATTCGATGATTTTTCGTACGAAACAAAATGCAAGAAAACTTGCTTAAAATGCAATATTATGCGAAATTCTGAGATTTGAAGGCCAAATCACATATCGTGATACTACATGAAATAGTATCGAAATATTGGTAAAAATGAATATATTTACGTAATATCAAACTACATGAAAAACGTGAAAAAAGTCACTATTTAACCATTTTTGAGGATTTTAACTTCAAATCATAGAGCGAGGTTTCGTATTATTTAGATCCAAGAAAAGACATATGTCAATGCTGTTTCCAATACAAATGATAAAAAAACAATGTGTTTTCATTAGAATTAACTAAAATGTTCCTGATTTTCCGTTTATATTAACGAGGGAAGATGTACACGTAAAACCGCTCTAATCCAGCTGAAACGTCGATATATGCAATAAAAACCGAACTTCTCCCCTTTTCAATATCTTACTCAATATTTTAACGAGAAAAAAATAGTTGATTGAAAATGAAATATTTAAGGGTATTATCTAATCAATTATGTGTTTGCATCATTTTTATCGTATATATATGAATTAATACCCATGGACTGAAAATTCACAAAATCGTGGAAAACGGCAAAATATTGCCTAATTCGATGATATTTTATTTAAATCACATGAAGGAAAAGGGGATGATAAACGTTTAAATATTGTTAAATTCGATGATTTTTCGTACGAAACAAAATGCAAGAAAACTTGCTTAAAATGCAATATTATGCAAAATTCTGAGATTTGAAGGCCAAATCACATATCGTGATACTACATGAAATAGTATCGAAATATTGGTAAAAATGAATATATTTACGTAATATCAAACTACATGAAAAACGTGAAAAAAGTCACTATTTTACCATATTTGAGGATTTTACCTTCAAATCATAGAGCGAGGTTTCGAATTATTTAGTTCCAAGAAAAGACATATGACAATGTGGTTTCCAATACAAATGATAAAAAACAATGTGTTTTCATTAGAACTAACTATAATATTCTTGATTTTCCGTTTATATTAACGAGGGAAGATGTACACGTAAAACCGCTCTATTCCGGCTGAAACGTCGATATATGCAATAAAAACCGAACTTCTCCCCTTTTCAATATCTTACTCAGTATTTTAACGAGAAACAAATAGTTGATTGAAAATGAAGTATTTAAGGCTATTATCTAATCAATTATGTGTTTGCATCATTTTTATCGAATATATATATCAATTAATACCCATGGACTGAAAATTCACAAAAACGTGGAAAACGGCAAAATATTGCCTAATTCGATGATATTTTATTTAAATTACATGAAGGAAAAGGGGATGATAAACGTCAAAATATTGTTAAATTCGATGATTTTTCGTACGAAACAAAATGCAAGAAAACTTGCTTAAAATGCAATATTATGCAAAATTCTGAGATTTGAAGGCCAAATCACATATCGTGATACTACATGAAATAGTATCGAAATATTGGTAAAAATGAATATATTTACGTAATATCAAACTACATGAAAAACGTGAAAAAAGTCACTATTTAACCATTTTTGAGGATTTTAACTTCAAATCATAGAGCGAGGTTTCGTATTATTTAGATCCAAGAAAAGACATATGCCAATGCTGTTTCCAATACAAATGATAAAAAAACAATGTGTTTTCATTAGAATTAACTAAAATGTTCCTGATTTTCCGTTTATATTAACGAGGGAAGATGTACACGTAAAACCGCTCTAATCCAGCTGAAACGTCGATATATGCAATAAAAACCGAACTTCTCCCCTTTTCAATATCTTATTCAGTATTTTAACGAGAAACAAATAGTTGATTGAAAATGAAGTATTTAAGGTTATTGTCTAATCAATTATGAGTTTGCATCATTTTTATCGTATATATATGAATTAATACCCATGGACTGAAAATTCACAAAATCGTGGAAAACGGCAAAATATTGCCTAATTCGATGATATTTTATTTAAATCACATGAAGGAAAAGGGGATGATAAACGTCAAAATATTGCTAAATTCGATGATTTTTCGTACGAAACAAAATGCAAGAAAACTTGCTTAAAATGCAATATTATGCTAAATTCTGAGATTTGAAGGCCAAATCACATATCGTGATACTACATGAAATAGTATCGAAATATTGGTAAAAATGAATATATTTACGTAATATCAAACTACATGAAAAACGTGAAAAAAATCACTATTTTACCATATTTGAGGATTTTACCTTCAAATCATAGAGCGAGGTTTCGTATTATTTAGTTCCAAGAAAAGACATATGACAATGTTGTTTCCAATACAAATGATAAAAAACAATGTGTTTTCATTAGAATTAACTATAGTGTTCTTGATTTTCCGTTTATATTAACGAGGGAAGATGTACACGTAAAACCGCTCTAATCCAGCTGAAACGTCGATATATGCAATAAAAACCGAACTTCTCCCCTTTTCAATATCTTACTCAGTATTTTAACGAGAAACAAATAGGTGATTGAAAATGAAGTATTTAAGGTTATTATCTAATCAATTATGTGTTTGCAACCTTATTTATCGTATATATATGAAGTAATACCCATTGACTAAATACTCAAAAACGTGGAAAACGGCAAAATATTGCCTAATTCGATGATATTTTGTTTAAATCACATGAAGGAAAAGGGGATGATAAACGTCAAAATATTGCTAAATTCGATGATTTTTCGTACGAAACAAAATGCAAGAAAACTTGCTTAAAATGCAATATTATGCGAAATTCTGAGATTTGAAGGCCAAATCACATATCGTGATACTACATGAAATAGTATCGAAATATTGGTAAAAATGAATATATTTACGTAATATCAAACTACATGAAAAACGTGAAAAAAGTCACTATTTAACCATTTTTGAGGATTTTAACTTCAAATCATAGAGCGAGGTTTCGTATTATTTAGATCCAAGAAAAGACATATGCCAATGCTGTTTCCAATACAAATGATAAAAAAACAATGTGTTTTCATTAGAATTAACTAAAATGTTCCTGATTTTCCGTTTATATTAACGAGGGAAGATGTACACGTAAAACCGTGTAACAAACTAGGCTGTTGTAAGAATTATCCAGAGTGGTTTATCGACAAAAGAGAATGGGAAGCTGAGCCGCATGGTGACCTGACCCCCAGGGGAATTCGCGGTGGAAATAACCGACGCTTTGTTCATATCTGCGTATAATGAATCATCCTATAGTATTCAGGAATTTAGAGAAAATTAGCCTTTATTCATTTTGCATTAAAATTGTATTGTATAATAGTACTGGATACAATATCAAGAGTATTCTAATTATTGAGTTTAAGTCACCATCAGTGACGTCACGAATCAGATCTAACTTTTAAAGCGGAGTGACCGGCGGTCATAGGTCATCAGGGGTTGACAGGTCTACTATTTCTCAAAGTTTTAATAACCATTTTTTGTGATCGGGAACAGCTCTGCCGTTAGATGTTTGTAATTTAATTCAGTAAAATAATTCAACCAGTCTGGATCAATTAAGTACAACAGAGTTTAATTGTTATAACTTAACCTTGCTAAAGTAACTGGGTAAGCGATGCGGAACAATACAATACTCTGTCTGGGGTAGTCCAGACAAGGAAAAAATCAGTGTGGAAACGGTAGCAGCTGGGATAAGAGGTCAAACATCTTACCTCTCCCCAAGACCACCAAAACATCTAGGTGGTCGCCCAAGGTATAGTTGCTATTGTTAATTATAGAAATAGTCTTCTCATTTGCCACTCAGGTCAAGTAGGGAGTGTTAAAGTGATAGGGAGTGAACCTATTTAGATTTTGTTTTAGTTTTCTTTTAATAAATTAAATTTGTTATTAATTTGCATTTTATTGTTTCCATGTGTTTTATGTGTATACTTGTCCTGGTCACGTGGTCCACACGAGGCAGAGTTGCATTGGGCGCCGATTCTAACCTCGAATCGGAATTATCATTACCGTGTAATTTATTCCACACTCAAGGTCATCGTTTATAGTGGGGATCAAGCCCCTAGGTTGATTAATTAGCGTGATCGATCCAGACCTCGATCATTGCTCTTGTATTACTGGTCTGGTGGTGGCAGCAGAGGTGACTCTAGGGTTTTGTTCAGAGCTTAGGTCACGTCATACTGGGTGTAGAATCCTAAGTCGGTCAATCGTCTTAGGACCACGTGGCGTGGAGTTGGCTTTATTAAAAGTTTTGGAGTCCCTTGGTTTAGAAATAAAAGTAAGAATACGGGTAGAGGGGGTAGAAAGAAGGAAGTAAAGAGAGAGGAACCCAAACCCGTGTTACAACCGCTCTAATCCAGCTGAAACGTCGATATATGCAATAAAAACCGAACTTCTCCCCTTTTCAATATCTTACTCAATATTTTAACGAGAAAAAAATAGTTGATTGAAAATGAAGTATTTAAGGTTATTATCTAATCAATTATGTGTTTGCATCATTTTTATCGTATATATATGAATTAATACCCATGGACTGAAAATTCACAAAATCGTGGAAAACGGCAAAATATTGCCTAATTCGATGATATTTTATTTAAATCACATGAAGGAAAAGGGGATGATAAACGTTTAAATATTGCTAAATTCGATGATTTTTCGAACGAAACAAAATGCAAGAAAACTTGCTTAAAATGCAATATTATGCTAAATTCTGAGATTTGAAGGCCAAATCACATATAGTGATACTACATGAAATAGTATCGAAATATTGGTAAAAATGAATATATTTACGTAATATCAAACTACATGAAAAACGTGAAAAAAGTCACTATTTAACCATATTTGAGGATTTTAACTTCAAATCATAGAACAAGGTTTCGTATTATTTAGATCCAAGAAAAGACATATGACAATGTTGTTTCCAATACAAATGATAAAAATCAATGTGTTTTCATTAGAATTAACTAAAATATTCCTGATTTTCCGTTTATATTACCGATGGAAGATGTATACGTAAAACCGCTCTATTCCGGCTGAAACGTCGATATATGCAATAAAAACCGAACTTCTCCCCTTTTCAATATCTTACTCAGTATTTTAACGAGAAACAAATAGTTGATTGAAAATGAAGTATTTAAGGCTATTATCTAATCAATTATGTGTTTGCATCATTTTTATCGAATATATATATCAATTAATACCCATGGACTGAAAATTCACAAAAACGTGGAAAACGGCAAAATATTGCCTAATTCGATGATATTTTATTTAAATTACATGAAGGAAAAGGGGATGATAAACGTCAAAATATTGTTAAATTCGATGATTTTTCGTACGAAACAAAATGCAAGAAAACTTGCTTAAAATGCAATATTATGCAAAATTCTGAGATTTGAAGGCCAAATCACATATCGTGATACTACATGAAATAGTATCGAAATATTGGTAAAAATGAATATATTTACGTAATATCAAACTACATGAAAAACGTGAAAAAAGTCACTATTTTACCATATTTGAGGATTTTACCTTCAAATCATAGAGCGAGGTTTCGAATTATTTAGTTCCAAGAAAAGACATATGACAATGTGGTTTCCAATACAAATGATAAAAAACAATGTGTTTTCATTAGAACTAACTATAATGTTCTTGATTTTCCGTTTATATTAACGAGGGAAGATGTACACGTAAAACCGCTCTAATCCAGCTGAAACGTCGATATATGCAATAAAAACCGAACTTCTCCCCTTTTCAATATCTTATTCAGTATTTTAACGAGAAACAAATAGTTGATTGAAAATGAAGTATTTAAGGTTATTGTCTAATCAATTATGAGTTTGCATCATTTTTATCGTATATATATGAATTAATACCCATGGACTGAAAATTCACAAAATCGTGGAAAACGGCAAAATATTGCCTAATTCGATGATATTTTATTTAAATCACATGAAGGAAAAGGGGATGATAAACGTCAAAATATTGCTAAATTCGATGATTTTTCGTACGAAACAAAATGCAAGAAAACTTGCTTAAAATGCAATATTATGCTAAATTCTGAGATTTGAAGGCCAAATCACATATCGTGATACTACATGAAATAGTATCGAAATATTGGTAAAAATGAATATATTTACGTAATATCAAACTACATGAAAAACGTGAAAAAAATCACTATTTTACCATATTTGAGGATTTTACCTTCAAATCATAGAGCGAGGTTTCGTATTATTTAGTTCCAAGAAAAGACATATGACAATGTTGTTTCCAATACAAATGATAAAAAACAATGTGTTTTCATTAGAATTAACTATAGTGTTCTTGATTTTCCGTTTATATTAACGAGGGAAGATGTACACGTAAAACCGCTCTAATCCAGCTGAAACGTCGATATATGCAATAAAAACCGAACTTCTCCCCTTTTCAATATCTTACTCAGTATTTTAACGAGAAACAAATAGGTGATTGAAAATGAAGTATTTAAGGTTATTATCTAATCAATTATGTGTTTGCAACCTTATTTATCGTATATATATGAAGTAATACCCATTGACTAAATACTCAAAAACGTGGAAAACGGCAAAATATTGCCTAATTCGATGATATTTTGTTTAAATCACATGAAGGAAAAGGGGATGATAAACGTCAAAATATTGCTAAATTCGATGATTTTTCGTACGAAACAAAATGCAAGAAAACTTGCTTAAAATGCAATATTATGCGAAATTCTGAGATTTGAAGGCCAAATCACATATCGTGATACTACATGAAATAGTATCGAAATATTGGTAAAAATGAATATATTTACGTAATATCAAACTACATGAAAAACGTGAAAAAAGTCACTATTTAACCATTTTTGAGGATTTTAACTTCAAATCATAGAGCGAGGTTTCGTATTATTTAGATCCAAGAAAAGACATATGCCAATGCTGTTTCCAATACAAATGATAAAAAAACAATGTGTTTTCATTAGAATTAACTAAAATGTTCCTGATTTTCCGTTTATATTAACGAGGGAAGATGTACACGTAAAACCGTGTAACAAACTAGGCTGTTGTAAGAATTATCCAGAGTGGTTTATCGACAAAAGAGAATGGGAAGCTGAGCCGCATGGTGACCTGACCCCCAGGGGAATTCGCGGTGGAAATAACCGACGCTTTGTTCATATCTGCGTATAATGAATCATCCTATAGTATTCAGGAATTTAGAGAAAATTAGCCTTTATTCATTTTGCATTAAAATTGTATTGTATAATAGTACTGGATACAATATCAAGAGTATTCTAATTATTGAGTTTAAGTCACCATCAGTGACGTCACGAATCAGATCTAACTTTTAAAGCGGAGTGACCGGCGGTCATAGGTCATCAGGGGTTGACAGGTCTACTATTTCTCAAAGTTTTAATAACCATTTTTTGTGATCGGGAACAGCTCTGCCGTTAGATGTTTGTAATTTAATTCAGTAAAATAATTCAACCAGTCTGGATCAATTAAGTACAACAGAGTTTAATTGTTATAACTTAACCTTGCTAAAGTAACTGGGTAAGCGATGCGGAACAATACAATACTCTGTCTGGGGTAGTCCAGACAAGGAAAAAATCAGTGTGGAAACGGTAGCAGCTGGGATAAGAGGTCAAACATCTTACCTCTCCCCAAGACCACCAAAACATCTAGGTGGTCGCCCAAGGTATAGTTGCTATTGTTAATTATAGAAATAGTCTTCTCATTTGCCACTCAGGTCAAGTAGGGAGTGTTAAAGTGATAGGGAGTGAACCTATTTAGATTTTGTTTTAGTTTTCTTTTAATAAATTAAATTTGTTATTAATTTGCATTTTATTGTTTCCATGTGTTTTATGTGTATACTTGTCCTGGTCACGTGGTCCACACGAGGCAGAGTTGCATTGGGCGCCGATTCTAACCTCGAATCGGAATTATCATTACCGTGTAATTTATTCCACACTCAAGGTCATCGTTTATAGTGGGGATCAAGCCCCTAGGTTGATTAATTAGCGTGATCGATCCAGACCTCGATCATTGCTCTTGTATTACTGGTCTGGTGGTGGCAGCAGAGGTGACTCTAGGGTTTTGTTCAGAGCTTAGGTCACGTCATACTGGGTGTAGAATCCTAAGTCGGTCAATCGTCTTAGGACCACGTGGCGTGGAGTTGGCTTTATTAAAAGTTTTGGAGTCCCTTGGTTTAGAAATAAAAGTAAGAATACGGGTAGAGGGGGTAGAAAGAAGGAAGTAAAGAGAGAGGAACCCAAACCCGTGTTACAACCGCTCTAATCCAGCTGAAACGTCGATATATGCAATAAAAACCGAACTTCTCCCCTTTTCAATATCTTACTCAATATTTTAACGAGAAAAAAATAGTTGATTGAAAATGAAGTATTTAAGGTTATTATCTAATCAATTATGTGTTTGCATCATTTTTATCGTATATATATGAATTAATACCCATGGACTGAAAATTCACAAAATCGTGGAAAACGGCAAAATATTGCCTAATTCGATGATATTTTATTTAAATCACATGAAGGAAAAGGGGATGATAAACGTTTAAATATTGCTAAATTCGATGATTTTTCGAACGAAACAAAATGCAAGAAAACTTGCTTAAAATGCAATATTATGCTAAATTCTGAGATTTGAAGGCCAAATCACATATAGTGATACTACATGAAATAGTATCGAAATATTGGTAAAAATGAATATATTTACGTAATATCAAACTACATGAAAAACGTGAAAAAAGTCACTATTTAACCATATTTGAGGATTTTAACTTCAAATCATAGAACAAGGTTTCGTATTATTTAGATCCAAGAAAAGACATATGACAATGTTGTTTCCAATACAAATGATAAAAATCAATGTGTTTTCATTAGAATTAACTAAAATATTCCTGATTTTCCGTTTATATTACCGATGGAAGATGTATACGTAAAACCGCTCTATTCCGGCTGAAACGTCGATATATGCAATAAAAACCGAACTTCTCCCCTTTTCAATATCTTACTCAGTATTTTAACGAGAAACAAATAGTTGATTGAAAATGAAGTATTTAAGGCTATTATCTAATCAATTATGTGTTTGCATCATTTTTATCGAATATATATATCAATTAATACCCATGGACTGAAAATTCACAAAAACGTGGAAAACGGCAAAATATTGCCTAATTCGATGATATTTTATTTAAATTACATGAAGGAAAAGGGGATGATAAACGTCAAAATATTGTTAAATTCGATGATTTTTCGTACGAAACAAAATGCAAGAAAACTTGCTTAAAATGCAATATTATGCAAAATTCTGAGATTTGAAGGCCAAATCACATATCGTGATACTACATGAAATAGTATCGAAATATTGGTAAAAATGAATATATTTACGTAATATCAAACTACATGAAAAACGTGAAAAAAGTCACTATTTTACCATATTTGAGGATTTTACCTTCAAATCATAGAGCGAGGTTTCGAATTATTTAGTTCCAAGAAAAGACATATGACAATGTGGTTTCCAATACAAATGATAAAAAACAATGTGTTTTCATTAGAACTAACTATAATGTTCTTGATTTTCCGTTTATATTAACGAGGGAAGATGTACACGTAAAACCGCTCGAATCCAGCTGAAACGTCGATATATGCAATAAAAACCGAACTTCTCCCCTTTTCAATATCTTACTCAGTATTTTAACGAGAAACAAATAGATGATTGAAAATGAAGTATTTAAGGTTATTATCTAATCAATTATGTGTTTGCATCATTTTTATCGTATATATATGAAGTAATACCCATGGACTGAAAATTCACAAAAACGTGGAAAACGGCAAAATATTGCCTAATTCGATGATATTTTGTTTAAATCACATGAAGGAAAAGGAGATGATAAACGTCAAAATATTGCTAAATTCGATGATTTTTCGTACGAAACAAAATGCAAGAAAGCTTTCTTAAAATGCAATATTATGCGAAATTCTGAGATTTGAAGGTCAAATCACATATCGTGATACTACATAAAATAGAATCGAAATATTGGTAAAAATGAATATATTTACGTAATATCAAACTACATGAAAAACGTGAAAAAAAGTCACTATTTAACCACATTTGAGGATTTTAACTTCAAATCATAGAACAAGGTTTCGTATTATTTAGATCCAAGAAAAGACATATGACAATGTTGTTTCCAATACAAATGATAAAAATCAATGTGTTTTCATTAGAATTAACTAAAATGTTCCTGATTTTCCGTTTATATTACCGATGGAAGATGTATACGTAAAACCGCTCTATTCCGGCTGAAACGTCGATATATGCAATAAAAACCGAACTTCTCCCCTTTTCAATATCTTACTCAGAATTTTAACGAGAAACAAATAGTTGATTGAAAATGAAGTATTTAAGGTTATTATCTAATCAATTATGTGTTTGCATCATTTTTATCGTATATATATGAATTAATAGCCATGGACTGAAAATTCACAAAAACGTGGAAAACGGCAAAATGTTGCCTAATTCGATGATATTTTATTTAAATCACATGAAGGAAAAGGGGATGATAAACGTCAAAATATTGGTAAATTCGATGATTTTTCGTACGAAACAAAATGCAAGAAAACTTGCTTAAAATGCAATATTATGCAAAATTCTGAGATTTGAAGGCCAAATCACATATAGTGATACTACATGAAATAGTATCGAAATATTGGTAAAAATGAATATATTTACGTAATATCAAACTACATGAAAAACGTGAAAAAAGTCACTATTTAACCATATTTGAGGATTTTAACTTCAAATCATAGAACAAGGTTTCGTATTATTTAGATACAAGAAAAGACATATGACAATGTTGTTTCCAATACAAATGATAAAAATCAATGTGTTTTCATTAGAATTAACTAAAATGTTCCTGATTTTCTGTTTATATTACCGATGGAAGATGTATACGTAAAACCGCTCTATTCCGGCTGAAACGTCGATATATGCAATAAAAACCGAACTTCTCCCCTTTTCAATATCTTACTCAGTATTTTAACGAGAAACAAATAGTTGATTGAAAATGAAGTATTTAAGGCTATTATCTAATCAATTATGTGTTTGCATCATTTTTATCGAATATATATATAAATTAATACCCATGGACTGAAAATTCACAAAAACGTGGAAAACGGCAAAATATTGCCTAATTCGATGATATTTTATTTAAATCACATGAAGGAAAAGGGGATGATAAACGTCAAAATATTGTTAAATTCGATGATTTTTCGTACGAAACAAAATGCAAGAAAACTTGCTTAAAATGCAATATTATGCAAAATTCTGAGATTTGAAGGCCAAATCACATATCGTGATACTACATGAAATAGTATCGAAATATTGGTAAAAATGAATATATTTACGTAATATCAAACTACATGAAAAACGTGAAAAAAGTCACTATTTTACCATATTTGAGGATTTTACCTTCAAATCATAGAGCGAGGTTTCGAATTATTTAGTTCCAAGAAAAGACATATGACAATGTGGTTTCCAATACAAATGATAAAAAACAATGTGTTTTCATTAGAACTAACTATAATGTTCTTGATTTTCCGTTTATATTAACGAGGGAAGATGTACACGTAAAACCGCTCGAATCCAGCTGAAACGTCGATATATGCAATAAAAACCGAACTTCTCCCCTTTTCAATATCTTACTCAGTATTTTAACGAGAAACAAATAGATGGTTGAAAATGAAGTATTTAAGGTTATTATCTAATCAATTATGTGTTTGCAACCTTATTTATCGTATATATATGAAGTAATACCCATTGACCTAAAATTCACAAAAACGTGGAAAACGGCAAAATATTGTCTAATTCGATGATATTTTGTTTAAATCACATGAAGGAAAAGGGGATGATAAACGTCAAAATATTGCTAAATTCGATGATTTTTCGTACGAAACGAAATGCAAGAAAACTTGCTAAAAATGCAATATTATGCGAAATTCTGAGATTTGAAGGTCAAATCACATATCGTGATACTACATAAAATAGTATCGAAATATTGGTAAAAATGAATATATTTACGTAATATCAAACTACATGAAAAACGTGAAAAAAGTCACTATTTAACCACATTTGAGGATTTTAACTTCAAATCATAGAACAAGGTTTCGTATTATTTAGATCCAAGAAAAGACATATGACAATGTTGTTTCCAATACAAATGATAAAAATCAATGTGTTTTCATTAGAATTAACTAAAATGTTCCTGATTTTTCGTTTATATTACCGATGGAAGATGTATACGTAAAACCGCTCTATTCCGGCTGAAACGTCGATATATGCAATAAAAACCGAACTTCTCCCCTTTTCAATATCTTACTCAGAATTTTAACGAGAAACAAATAGTTGATTGAAAATGAAGTATTTAAGGTTATTATCTAATCAACTATGTGTTTGCATCATTTTTATCGAATATATATATCAATTAATACCCATGGACTGAAAATTCACAAAAACGTGGAAAACGGCAAAATATTGCCTAATTCGATGATATTTTATTTAAATCACATGAAGGAAAAGGGGATGATAAACGTCAAAATATTGGTAAATTCGATGATTTTTCGTACGAAACAAAATGCAAGAAAACTTGCTTAAAATGCAATATTATGCAAAATTCTGAGATTTGAAGGCCAAATCACATATCGTGATACTACATGAAATAGTATCGAAATATTGGTAAAAATGAATATATTTACGTAATATCAAACTACATGAAAAACGTGAAAAAAGTCACTATTTAACCACATTTGAGGATTTTAACTTCAAATCATAGAACAAGGTTTCGTATTATTTAGATACAAGAAAAGACATATGACAATGTTGTTTCCAATACAAATGATAAAAATCAATGTGTTTTCATTAGAATTAACTAAAATGATCCTGATTTTCCGTTTATATTACCGATGGAAGATGTATACGTAAAACCGCTCTATTCCGGCTGAAACGTCGATATATGCAATAAAAACCGAACTTCTCCCTTTTTCAATATCTTACTCAGTATTTTAACGAGAAACAAATAGTTGATTGAAAATGAAGTATTTAAGGTTATTATCTAATCAATTATGTGTTTGCATCATTTTTATCGTATATATATGAATTAATAGCCATGGACTGAAAATTCACAAAAACGTGGAAAACGGCAAAATGTTGCCTAATTCGATGATATTTTATTTAAATCACATGAAGGAAAAGGGGATGATAAACGTCAAAATATTGCTAAATTCGATGATTTTTCGTACGAAACAAAATGCAAGAAAACTTGCTTAAAATGCAATATTATATAAATTTCTGAGATTTGAAGGCCAAATCACATATCGTGATACTACATGAAATAGTATCGAAATATTGGTAAAAATGAATATATTTACATAATATCAAACTACATGAAAAACGTAAAAAAAGTCACTATTTTACCATATTTGAGGATTTTACCTTCAAATCATAGAGCGAGGTTTCGTATTATTTAGTTCCAAGAAAAGACATATGACAATGTTGTTTCCAATACAAATGATAAAAAACAATGTGTTTTCAATAGAATTAACTATAGTGTTCTTGATTTTCCGTTTATATTAACGAGGGAAGATGTACACGTAAAACCGCTCTAATCCAGCTGAAACGTCGATATATGCAATAAAAACCGAACTTCTCCCCTTTTCAATATCTTACTCAGTATTTTAACGAGAAACAAATAGGTGATTGAAAATGAAGTATTTAAGGTTATTATCTAATCAATTATGTGTTTGCAACCTTATTTATCGTATATATATGAAGTAATACCCATTGACTGAAAATTCACAAAAACGTGGAAAACGGCAAAATATTGCCTAATTCGATGATATTTTGTTTAAATCACATGAAGGAAAAGGGGATGATAAACGTCAAAATATTGCTAAATTCGATGATTTTTCGTACGAAACAAAATGCAAGAAAACTTGCTTAAAATGCAATATTATGCAAAATTCTGAGATTTGAAGGCCAAATCACATATCGTGATACTACATGAAATAGTATCGAAATATTGGTAAAAATGAATATATTTACGTAATATCAAACTACATGAAAAACGTGAAAAAAGTCACTATTTTACCATATTTGAGGATTTTACCTTCAAATCATAGAGCGAGGTTTCGAATTATTTAGTTCCAAGAAAAGACATATGACAATGTGGTTTCCAATACAAATGATAAAAAACAATGTGTTTTCATTAGAACTAACTATAATGTTCTTGATTTTCCGTTTATATTAACGAGGGAAGATGTACACGTAAAACCGCTCGAATCCAGCTGAAACGTCGATATATGCAATAAAAACCGAACTTCTCCCCTTTTCAATATCTTACTCAGTATTTTAACGAGAAACAAATAGATGGTTGAAAATGAAGTATTTAAGGTTATTATCTAATCAATTATGTGTTTGCATCATTTTTATCGTATATATATGAAGTAATACCCATGGACTGAAAATTCACAAAAACGTGGAAAACGGCAAAATATTGCCTAATTCGATGATATTTTGTTTAAATCACATGAAGGAAAAGGAGATGATAAACGTCAAAATATTGCTAAATTCGATGATTTTTCGTACGAAACAAAATGCAAGAAAGCTTTCTTAAAATGCAATATTATGCGAAATTCTGAGATTTGAAGGTCAAATCACATATCGTGATACTACATAAAATAGTATCGAAATATAGGTAAAATGAATATATTTACGTAATATCAAACTACATGAAAAACGTGAAAAAAGTCACTATTTAACCATTTTTTAGGATTTTAACTTCAAATCATAGAGCGAGGTTTCGTATTATTTAGATCCAAGAAAAGACATATGCCAATGCTGTTTCCAATACAAATGATAAAAAAACAATGTGTTTTCATTAGAATTAACTAAAATGTTCCTGATTTTCCGTTTATATTACCGATGGAAGATGTATACGTAAAACCGCTCTAATCCGGCTGAAACGTCGATATATGCAATAAAAACCGAACTTCTCCCCTTTTCAATATCTTACTCAATATTTTAACGAGAAAAAAATAGTTGATTGAAAATGAAGTATTTAAGGTTATTATCTAATCAATTATGTGTTTGCATCATTTTTATCGTATATATATGAATTAATACCCATGGACTGAAAATTCACAAAATCGTGGAAAACGGCAAAATATTGCCTAATTCGATGATATTTTATTTAAATCACATGAAGGAAAAGGGGATGATAAACGTTTAAATATTGCTAAATTCGATGATTTTTCGAACGAAACAAAATGCAAGAAAACTTGCTTAAAATGCAATATTATGCTAAATTCTGAGATTTGAAGGCCAAATCACATATAGTGATACTACATGAAATAGTATCGAAATATTGGTAAAAATGAATATATTTACGTAATATCAAACTACATGAAAAACGTGAAAAAAGTCACTATTTAACCATATTTGAGGATTTTAACTTCAAATCATAGAACAAGGTTTCGTATTATTTAGATCCAAGAAAAGACATATGACAATGTTGTTTCCAATACAAATGATAAAAATCAATGTGTTTTCATTAGAATTAACTAAAATGTTCCTGATTTTCCGTTTATATTACCGATGGAAGATGTACACGTAAAACCGCTCTAATCCGGCTGAAACGTCGATATATGCAATAAAAACCGAACTTCTCCCCTTTTCAATATCTTATTCAGTATTTTAACGAGAAACAAATAGTTGATTGAAAATGAAGTATTTAAGGTTATTGTCTAATCAATTATGTGTTTGCATCATTTTTATCGTATATATATGAATTAATACCCATGGACTGAAAATTCACAAAATCGTGGAAAACGGCAAAATATTGCCTAATTCGATGATATTTTATTTAAATCACATGAAGGAAAAGGGAATGATAAACGTCAAAATATTGCTAAATTCGATGATTTTTCGTACGAAACAAAATGCAAGAAAACTTGCTTAAAATGCAATATTATGCTAAATTCTGAGATTTGAAGGCCAAATCACATATCGTGATACTACATGAAATAGTATCGAAATATTGGTAAAAATGAATATATTTACGTAATATCAAACTACATGAAAAACGTGAAAAAAGTCACTATTTTACCATATTTGAGGATTTTACCTTCAAATCATAGAGCGAGGTTTCGTATTATTTAGTTCCAAGAAAAGACATATGACAATGTTGTTTCCAATACAAATGATAAAAAACAATGTGTTTTCAATAGAATTAACTATAGTGTTCTTGATTTTCCGTTTATATTAACGAGGGAAGATGTACACGTAAAACCGCTCTAATCCAGCTGAAACGTCGATATATGCAATAAAAACCGAACTTCTCCCCTTTTCAATATCTTACTCAGTATTTTAACGAGAAACAAATAGGTGATTGAAAATGAAGTATTTAAGGTTATTATCTAATCAATTATGTGTTTGCAACCTTATTTATCGTATATATATGAAGTAATACCCATTGACTGAAAATTCACAAAAACGTGGAAAACGGCAAAATATTGCCTAATTCGATGATATTATGTTTAAATCACATGAAGGAAAAGGGGATGATAAACGTCAAAATATTGCGAAATTCGATGATTTTTCGTACGAAACAAAATGCAAGAAAACTTGCTTAAAATGCAATATTATGCGAAATTCTGAGATTTGAAGGCCAAATCACATATCGTGATACTACATGAAATAGTATCGAAATATTGGTAAAAATGAATATATTTACGTAATATCAAACTACATGAAAAACGTGAAAAAAGTCACTATTTAACCATTTTTGAGGATTTTAACTTCAAATCATAGAGCGAGGTTTCGTATTATTTAGATCCAAGAAAAGACATATGCCAATGCTGTTTCCAATACAAATGATAAAAAAACAATGTGTTTTCATTAGAATTAACTAAAATGTTCCTGATTTTCCGTTTATATTACCGATGGAAGATGTATACGTAAAACCTCTCTAATCCGGCTGAAACGTCGATATATGCAATAAAAACCGAACTTCTCCCCTTTTCAATATCTTACTCAATATTTTAACGAGAAAAAAATAGTTGATTGAAAATGAAGTATTTAAGGTTATTATCTAATCAATTATGTGTTTGCATCATTTTTATCGTATATATATGAATTAATACCCATGGACTGAAAATTCACAAAATCGTGGAAAACGGCAAAATATTGCCTAATTCGATGATATTTTATTTAAATCACATGAAGGAAAAGGGGATGATAAACGTTTAAATATTGCTAAATTCGATGATTTTTCGAACGAAACAAAATGCAAGAAAACTTGCTTAAAATGCAATATTATGCTAAATTCTGAGATTTGAAGGCCAAATCACATATAGTGATACTACATGAAATAGTATCGAAATATTGGTAAAAATGAATATATTTACGTAATATCAAACTACATGAAAAACGTGAAAAAAGTCACTATTTAACCATATTTGAGGATTTTAACTTCAAATCATAGAGCGAGGTTTCGTATTATTTAGATCCAAGAAAAGACATATGCCAATGCTGTTTCCAATACAAATGATAAAAAAACAATGTGTTTTCATTAGAATTAACTAAAATGTTCCTGATTTTCCGTTTATATTACCGATGGAAGATGTATACGTAAAACCGCTCTAATCCGGCTGAAACGTCGATATATGCAATAAAAACCGAACTTCTCCCCTTTTCAATATCTTACTCAGTATTTTAACGAGAAACAAATAGTTGATTGAAAATGAAGTATTTAAGGTTATTATCTAATCAATTATGTGTTTGCATCATTTTTATCGAATATATATATCAATTAATACCCATGGACTGAAAATTCACAAAAACGTGGAAAACGGCAAAATATTGCCTAATTCGATGATATTTTATTTAAATCACATGAAGGAAAAGGGGATGATAAACGTCAAAATATTGGTAAATTCGATGATTTTTCGTACGAAACAAAATGCAAGAAAACTTGCTTAAAATGCAATATTATGTAAATTTCTGAGATTTGAAGGCCAAATCACATATCGTGATACTACATGAAATAGTATCGAAATATTGGTAAAAATGAATATATTTACGTAATATCAAACTACATGAAAAACGTGAAAAAAGTCACTATTTTACCATATTTGAGGATTTTACCTTCAAATCATAGAGCGAGGTTTCGAATTATTTAGTTCCAAGAAAAGACATATGACAATGTTGTTTCCAATACAAATGATAAAAAACAATGTGTTTTCATTAGAATTAACTATAATGTTCTTGATTTTCCGTTTATATTAACGAGGGAAGATGTACACGTAAAACCGCTCTAATCCAGCTGAAACGTCGATATATGCAATAAAAACCGAACTTCTCCCCTTTTCAATATCTTACTCAGTATTTTAACGAGAAACAAATAGATGATTGAAAATGAAGTATTTAAGGTTATTATCTAATCAATTATGTGTTTGCATCATTTTTATCGTATATATATGAATTAATAGCCATGGACTGAAAATTCACAAAAACGTGGAAAACGGCAAAATGTTGCCTAATTCGATGATATTTTATTTAAATCACATGAAGGAAAAGGGGATGATAAACGTCAAAATATTGGTAAATTCGATGATTTTTCGTACGAAACAAAATGCAAGAAAACTTGCTTAAAATGCAATATTATGTAAATTTCTGAGATTTGAAGGCCAAATCACATATCGTGATACTACATGAAATAGTATCGAAATATTGGTAAAAATGAATATATTTACGTAATATCAAACTACATGAAAAACGTGAAAAAAGTCACTATTTAACCATTTTTGAGGATTTTAACTTCAAATCATAGAGCGAGGTTTCGTATTATTTAGATCCAAGAAAAGACATATGCCAATGCTGTTTCCAATACAAATGATAAAAAAACAATGTGTTTTCATTAGAATTAACTAAAATGTTCCTGATTTTCCGTTTATATTACCGATGGAAGATGTATACGTAAAACCGCTCTAATCCGGCTGAAACGTCGATATATGCAATAAAAACCGAACTTCTCCCCTTTTCAATATCTTACTCAATATTTTAACGAGAAAAAAATAGTTGATTGAAAATGAAGTATTTAAGGTTATTATCTAATCAATTATGTGTTTGCATCATTTTTATCGTATATATATGAATTAATACCCATGGACTGAAAATTCACAAAATCGTGGAAAACGGCAAAATATTGCCTAATTCGATGATATTTTATTTAAATCACATGAAGGAAAAGGGGATGATAAACGTTTAAATATTGCTAAATTCGATGATTTTTCGAACGAAACAAAATGCAAGAAAACTTGCTTAAAATGCAATATTATGCTAAATTCTGAGATTTGAAGGCCAAATCACATATAGTGATACTACATGAAATAGTATCGAAATATTGGTAAAAATGAATATATTTACGTAATATCAAACTACATGAAAAACGTGAAAAAAGTCACTATTTAACCATATTTGAGGATTTTAACTTCAAATCATAGAACAAGGTTTCGTATTATTTAGATCCAAGAAAAGACATATGACAATGTTGTTTCCAATACAAATGATAAAAATCAATGTGTTTTCATTAGAATTAACTAAAATGTTCCTGATTTTCCGTTTATATTACCGATGGAAGATGTACACGTAAAACCGCTCTAATCCGGCTGAAACGTCGATATATGCAATAAAAACCGAACTTCTCCCCTTTTCAATATCTTATTCAGTATTTTAACGAGAAACAAATAGTTGATTGAAAATGAAGTATTTAAGGTTATTGTCTAATCAATTATGTGTTTGCATCATTTTTATCGTATATATATGAATTAATAACCATGGACTGAAAATTCACAAAATCGTGGAAAACGGCAAAATATTGCCTAATTCGATGATATTTTATTTAAATCACATGAAGGAAAAGGGGATGATAAACTTCAAAATATTGCTAAATTCGATGATTTTTCGTACGAAACAAAATGCAAGAAAACTTGCTTAAAATGCAATATTATGCTAAATTCTGAGATTTGAAGGCCAAATCACATATCGTGATACTACATGAAATAGTATCGAAATATTGGTAAAAATGAATATATTTACGTAATATCAAACTACATGAAAAACGTGAAAAAAATCACTATTTTACCATATTTGAGGATTTTACCTTCAAATCATAGAGCGAGGTTTCGAATTATTTAGTTCCAAGAAAAGACATATGACAATGTTGGTTCCAATACAATTGATAAAAAACAATGTGTTTTCATTAGAATTAACTATAATGTTCTTGATTTTCCGTTTATATTAACGAGGGAAGATGTACACGTAAAACCGCTCTAATCCGGCTGAAACGTCGATATATGCAATAAAAACCGAACCTCTCCCCTTTTCAATATCTTACTCAGTATTTTAACGAGAAACAAATAGATGATTGAAAATGAAGTATTTAAGGTTATTATCTAATCAATTATGTGTTTGCATCATTTTTATCGTATATATATGAAGTAATACCCATGGACTGAAAATTCACAAAAACGTGGAAAACGGCAAAATATTGCCTAATTCGATGATATTTTGTTTAAATCACATGAAGGAAAAGGAGATGATAAACGTCAAAATATTGCTAAATTCGATGATTTTTCGTACGAAACAAAATGCAAGAAAGCTTTCTTAAAATGCAATATTATGCGAAATTCTGAGATTTGAAGGTCAAATCACATATCGTGATACTACATAAAATAGTATCGAAATATAGGTAAAATGAATATATTTACGTAATATCAAACTACATGAAAAACGTGAAAAAAGTCACTATTTAACCATTTTTGAGGATTTTAACTTCAAATCATAGAGCGAGGTTTCGTATTATTTAGATCCAAGAAAAGACATATGCCAATGCTGTTTCCAATACAAATGATAAAAAAACAATGTGTTTTCATTAGAATTAACTAAAATGTTCCTGATTTTCCGTTTATATTACCGATGGAAGATGTATACGTAAAACCGCTCTAATCCGGCTGAAACGTCGATATATGCAATAAAAACCGAACTTCTCCCCTTTTCAATATCTTACTCAATATTTTAACGAGAAAAAAATAGTTAATTGAAAATGAAGTATTTAAGGTTATTATCTAATCAATTATGTGTTTGCATCATTTTTATCGTATATATATGAATTAATACCCATGGACTGAAAATTCACAAAATCGTGGAAAACGGCAAAATATTGCCTAATTCGATGATATTTTATTTAAATCACATGAAGGAAAAGGGGATGATAAACGTTTAAATATTGCTAAATTCGATGATTTTTCGAACGAAACAAAATGCAAGAAAACTTGCTTAAAATGCAATATTATGCTAAATTCTGAGATTTGAAGGCCAAATCACATATAGTGATACTACATGAAATAGTATCGAAATATTGGTAAAAATGAATATATTTACGTAATATCAAACTACATGAAAAACGTGAAAAAAGTCACTATTTAACCATATTTGAGGATTTTAACTTCAAATCATAGAACAAGGTTTCGTATTATTTAGATCCAAGAAAAGACATATGACAATGTTGTTTCCAATACAAATGATAAAAATCAATGTGTTTTCATTAGAATTAACTAAAATGTTCCTGATTTTCCGTTTATATTACCGATGGAAGATGTACACGTAAAACCGCTCTAATCCGGCTGAAACGTCGATATATGCAATAAAAACCGAACTTCTCCCCTTTTCAATATCTTATTCAGTATTTTAACGAGAAACAAATAGTTGATTGAAAATGAAGTATTTAAGGTTATTGTCTAATCAATTATGTGTTTGCATCATTTTTATCGTATATATATGAATTAATACCCATGGACTGAAAATTCACAAAATCGTGGAAAACGGCAAAATATTGCCTAATTCGATGATATTTTATTTAAATCACATGAAGGAAAAGGGAATGATAAACGTCAAAATATTGCTAAATTCGATGATTTTTCGTACGAAACAAAATGCAAGAAAACTTGCTTAAAATGCAATATTATGCTAAATTCTGAGATTTGAAGGCCAAATCACATATCGTGATACTACATGAAATAGTATCGAAATATTGGTAAAAATGAATTACGTAATATCAAACTACATGAAAAACGTGAAAAAAGTCACTATTTTACCATATTTGAGGATTTTACCTTCAAATCATAGAGCGAGGTTTCGTATTATTTAGTTCCAAGAAAAGACATATGACAATGTTGTTTCCAATACAAATGATAAAAAACAATGTGTTTTCAATAGAATTAACTATAGTGTTCTTGATTTTCCGTTTATATTAACGAGGGAAGATGTACACGTAAAACCGCTCTAATCCAGCTGAAACGTCGATATATGCAATAAAAACCGAACTTCTCCCCTTTTCAATATCTTACTCAGTATTTTAACGAGAAACAAATAGGTGATTGAAAATGAAGTATTTAAGGTTATTATCTAATCAATTATGTGTTTGCAACCTTATTTATCGTATATATATGAAGTAATACCCATTGACTGAAAATTCACAAAAACGTGGAAAACGGCAAAATATTGCCTAATTCGATGATATTATGTTTAAATCACATGAAGGAAAAGGGGATGATAAACGTCAAAATATTGCTAAATTCGATGATTTTTCGTACGAAACAAAATGCAAGAAAACTTGCTTAAAATGCAATATTATGCTAAATTCTGAGATTTGAAGGCCAAATCACATATAGTGATACTACATGAAACAGTATCGAAATATTGGTAAAAATGAATATATTTACGTAATATCAAACTACATGAAAAACGTGAAAAAAGTCACTATTTTACCATATTTGAGGATTTTAACTTCAAATCATAGAACAAGGTTTCGTATTATTTAGATCCAAGAAAAGACATATGACAATGTTGTTTCCAATACAAATGATAAAAATCAATGTGTTTTCATTAGAATTAACTAAAATGTTCCTGATTTTCCGTTTATATTACCGATGGAAGATGTATACGTAAAACCGCTCTATTCCGGCTAAAACGTCGATATATGCAATAAAAACCGAACTTCTCCCCTTTTCAATATCTTACTCAGTATTTTAACGAGAAACAAATAGTTGATTGAAAATGAAGTATTTAAGGTTATTATCTAATCAATTATGTGTTTGCATCATTTTTATCGAATATATATATCAATTAATACCCATGGACTGAAAATTCACAAAAACGTGGAAAACGGCAAAATATTGCCTAATTCGATGATATTTTATTTAAATCGCATGAAGGAAAAGGGGATGATAAACGTCAAAATATTGGTAAATTCGATGATTTTTCGTACGAAACAAAATGCAAGAAAACTTGCTTAAAATGCAATATTATGCAAAATTCTGAGATTTGAAGGCCAAATCACATATCGTGATACTACATGAAATAGTATCGAAATATTGGTAAAAATGAATATATTTACGTAATATCAAACTACATGAAAAACGTGAAAAAAGTCACTATTTTACCATATTTGAGGATTTTACCTTCAAATCATAGAGCGAGGTTTCGAATTATTTAGTTCCAAGAAAAGACATATGACAATGTTGTCTCCAATACAAATGATAAAAAACAATGTGTTTTCATTAGAACTAACTATAATGTTCTTGATTTTCCGTTTATATTAACGAGGGAAGATGTACACGTAAAACCGCTCGAATCCAGCTGAAACGTCGATATATGCAATAAAAACCGAACTTCTCCCCTTAAAAATCTCCCCTTAAGAAGTTAAAATCCTCAAATATGGTAAAATAGTGACTTTTTTCACGTTTTTCATGTAGTTTGATATTACGTAAATATATTCATTTTTACCAATATTTCGATACTATTTCATGTAGAATCACTATATGTGATTTGGCCTTCAAATCTCAGAATTTGGCATAATATTGCATTTTAAGCAAGTTTTCTTGCATTTTGTTTCGTTCGAAAAATCATCGAATTTAGCAATATTTAAACGTTTATCATCCCCTTTTCCTTCATGTGATTTAAATAAAATATCATCGAATTAGGCAATATTTTTCCGTTTTCCACGATTTTGTGAATTTTCAGTCCATGGGTATTAATTCATATATATACGATAAAAATGATGCAAACACATAATTGATTAG